>NW_028318392.1:1200000-1364551 GCF_062004578.1 Staurois parvus
TTGAGCATTTGGGAGGTTCTCCTGTGCTTATCTTTAAAAAACGCTTCTAAACGCAAAACACACATAAACACGGCATGCAAAAGCGGCTAAACAGACGTTTGTTTAACCTACATTTTCCAGCAGTTATTTTCCATCATTAAGAAGTGTCCCATGTACATGGAGCCTTAGAATCCACCCCACTAAAAAACTTTTTGGCTGCTTTGCATGTCTGTGTGATGAGTGCAGAGGCTCAGAAGGGAGGTTAGTAACACTGAGCCTGTGATTTCAGTAAAGACACTCCAGCCTAAGCACTGGCCACCTCCTGAGACAAAATTCAGGTACCTGTACATGAACCTGTCACAAGCGCAAGTTTTTGTGGAGTGGAGATGCAACGGAATTCTAAAGAGTGTCTACGACAAGCTTTATGAATTCCACTGACAGTCTTACCTCTACATTCCTGTTGTAAAAGTTTGTAGCCTATATAAATATGACTGCTGAGTCCAATAGGCACCAGGATTTGACCATGCTGCCCAGTGCACTTTGAAATCTAACATACCTGGTCAGACACAGGTCTGTTTCTCAAACTACAATACAATGTTTGTATGGGGACACTTGTGGACCCTTAAAGTTGGCCCATTATTTCTTCCCACAACTGAATACCTGAAAAACACGTGTCTTTAAATATGCAAGCAATAGTAGGTTACAGTGGTCTTAGCCCAGGCATTAACTGCCATAAGGATCAAACAATTTCCAGGTGCTCTGTACATAGAATGCCGTAGCAAAGCCTTGCAGATATACCACAGCCTAGACTAAATGTTTGTTCATTTCATAGGAAATGTCTAGCCTAATGCTGGGTTGTCTAGACTTAGAGTACAGGATTAGGTAACTAGCACTGTGCTGTGTGAAAACAAAACAGAATATACGGTTTCCGTTGGTCTAAGTTTATTTCGATTTATAGCTCCAGGTAGACCAGAAACAAAGAGTCAAGGCATGATTCAAAAGTAATGCAAATGTGCTTATGTTTAAAATGAAGAAAATGGGTCAATTTACCATAAACATTTCCATTGACATTTTCTGTATTATCCATATCAAAACTTGCTGTCAGGATGACAAATCGTAAAGATGCTGCTCATCAAGTCCAATTTTACAAGCAACCTGTAAGACAAAAAAGGACAAGCATATAGGAGAGGAATTTGTCAAGTCAAAAAAAAAAAAAAAAACATCCAGACTCCAGAGCTGTTTACAACAAGCCTGGGTCTAAAAAAAATCTGGAACACAGATAAAAGGACTGCATCAGTTCTGTAATGATGATGCTGGAAGCTGCACACATCACAGTAATGGCAAGATATAAATCACATATGTTTACTATCCTCTGTACCATATTATAAACAGCACTTGTCTCACCCGTCAGGACACATTACACTCATGCTCAGCAAACTTTTCTCCCCAGTCATAATAAATACCATCCTTTACCACAGTTACGCAGAAAGAAAAAAGTATAATTTTACGACTAAAAAGGCTGTTTTTATTTTATAGCCAGATTTGAAGAACATATTGTTTATTTGTATAGAATGTATATTTGTATCCCCAGTAGACTGCTTATCAGATATTTTTCATCTTCACCTATCTTGAATGAAACATTGTAAGGGGTTTTTTACTGTTAAAGTCATAAAGATGTGGAACTCCCTTCCACAATCGGAGGTTTCAGCAGAAAGGCAGTCCATAGACCGGCCGATAAATGAAAAATCGGTCGGCCCCATTGCCGATGCTGCCACCCTTTTCCAGCATGACCGATAAAAATAAATGAGGAGATCCGCGAAAAACGGCCAACAGGCTAGCCCCACTAACGGTGTGATTATCGACCGATTTTTCGTGCGGATGAAAATTCGGCCGATAAATTACCTGTCTATGGCCTGCAAAAGTGTTACTAACTTGAAAATACTTTTAGATGGGTATCCTACTGAACACAATATACAGGGATATGGGAAATGGTAGAGATACACACACAAACACACTAAACTGGATGGACTGGTGTCTTTATTCAACCTTACCAACTATGAAATTATGAAATAAAGAAACTGTTATTACTGGCCTTCTTCTGAAAATGGCCATTGTCTGGCATCAATACCTTCTGAGTGCCTGGCAAAAAACATGTAGACAAGGTTAAAGTGGGAATTCTTTATTGTTATACTTGTACTGGGACTCAAAGTATGGAAGCCAAAGTATAACAGCCATGGAACTTGCATTTTTAGGGGTAGCAGTCAAATGTACTTTATGGCGTTAATAATGTAGGGCAAAGACAGGCTTGAATCTGGTGCTCAGCTTATGACGTACAGTATATGACACTGCTCATTTGTCCCAAGCAGCATCTCTCATCCTGGGTTCAGTGGAACCCTACGATTCCTCCAGAGGTTGCTGGGGGTTCATTGAGCAATGAGCAACCTTTGTCTCTCAGATGAGTAACCACTTACACCAATGTGTGTGTTTAGCTATCTTTAAGGGGGGATTCTTCCCAAGGACCACAAACATAAGCAGCATTCTTCCCAATGTTCATCACATTACCATCACATCACCATGAGTAGTAGATATATTAGTTATTAACGGGGGATCCCGAAGCCTGGAAATTTATTTATTTATTCCTTCATGAAGAAACATTCAAGAATGGCTGGTCCAAGACATAAAATGGCCACAACACAAAGCGCTAAAGCAAGTGTTACGGACAGTGATGCATTCTCTGTTAAGATGGCCATAAACGTCACACTTTGGTAGGACAAAGTCACACTCTGCTAGTACAATTCTGTTTTACCTGGTATTCAATAAAGTCTTCACTTTGTGATGGATAAGAAAAACATTGACCATGATCAATGGATGTTGATTGACTTTGTTGTAAAAATTGTTTCAACTTGATCAGAGAGATCCCCTATTATTGTACATAATGGAAAATGAACAAATTTACAGTCCCAATGTGTGGTCATCAAGTCATTCTTATGATGAGCAACAGGTAGCACATCATCAATAACATCTAAATAAATAAGAAATTTCACTACATATGGCACCCACTATTTTCCCAACAAATACGCCTGGCAAAACCTAACTGAGCGGACAGAAGTTCATTTTGTTTTAGGTAGACCTTAGCACTAAACCTTATAGATATATCTTAAGGAGATTGTGACATTGCTCACGTGTAACTCTTCATAAGAGTAGCTACACATCATTAGGGCCTCTAACCAGCCCTGTAGGCAAATAATTTGCATCCAGAGCTAGCGTTCTCTGGCCACATACAAACTGGTCCACTGTATGCGGACATAGCATAGGTTGCTGCTGTTTCAAGATGCACCGTTTAGCTGCATATGAACGCAGCAGGCTAATCACCTGTATAACTGAACCCTTAGGAAGTGCCAAGTACCCGTCTGTTAGATGGTTTGCTGCAATATACTGTACATTTTCAGAAACATGACGCCCGACAAGATATCCACATTGTGGATATTATTTCATCATATATTTATGGTTATTTTTCATAGTAAAGGACTTTTTTGCGATGAACAAAATTCACATTTATTAACAGGCTTGTTAGTACAGCTAAGCATACATTGCTATTCTGGACTGGAAATGATGAACCTCACATTCAATGTTAAAAGCCAACCAGAGAAAGAAACCAAATCTACAGTAAAGCAGAAAATAAACAGGTTTTCTTCTACCCTCTTAAGAAGTACTTTGGATGCTTAGCAGACAAAACTTTTTGTCAAAGCAGTAATTCCTTGACATTTATGTTTTATTCTGCTACTGAAGCCAAGCTTGGGAAGATGCCAAACTATAATTAACCTGAGAAGAGACCACCATGTCAAAGTTAAAATCCAGAGTCATTAGGTTCTCCAGACACAATGCAGTCTCTGGTTCCATGAATGGTGACAATGTCTGTCCTGGAATCCTGTTCACATGGGGTTTGTAGGGTTACAGGAAATACACAACAATGAAACTCGGTGACAAGCAGGTGTGCCATTCATTATTCAACACAGTACAAAGCCAGTCCAATCTCTACCAACCTAATTACACTAAGGAAGTTTTTCTCAACTCTATTTCAGTCGCAGCAAGAGAGTATGCAAAATTCCAAGGCACCCCAGTCTGAAATGTTAAAAACTGAATGCTACTCATCAATGGTAAACCTGAGCCTGGGACAATGCACACAACCATCTTGATGAAATTAACTTTACCGCAAAAGCCCACCTTTACATCAGAGGTCCCCCATCGTGTCAGAGGACCCCTCATCAAGACAAGAGTCCCTCTATCACATCAGATTCCCACCATTTCTGAGTCTTCTCATCACATCAGACCCCCCACCCCATCACAAAGCTTTCCAATCACACAGTCACCTCTTCACGTCAGATTCTTACCTTTTTTGCTCCAGCAGCATCGCCGAGGGTGGGAGGTGAAGCAGGTCTGGAGGAGCCAGACTTCCATCCCCTCCTAAATGCAGGGGATGGCCTTGCATGCTGTTGCCTCTCAGCATCACAAGCTGCGACGGTGCAGGCATTCTGACCACCAATATCACAGTCAGGGGCGGACTGACAACTCATGGGGCCCCCAGGCAATAGGGGATCATGTAGCCCGTGTCCTTGCCCAAACTCAAAAAAGCCTACGAAAAAGGTACCAGGGGCATCTCATGGGGCCCCCTACTGACCCTGAGCCCTCAGGCAGTGCCCGAGTTTCCAAATGGTCAGTCCGCCCCTGATCACAGCAACAAACAATGCTATGCGTACTGACTTAGAGCTTTATTGGTTATTATGGTGCTGGTGGCAGCATGACAACTCATGATGTTGATGCAGGGCAAAGTGGGTCCTGTGCTCATTGCACCCTGGGGTAACCTAAATGTCACCTTGGTTGAGAAACACTGCAACAAGGGCCCATTCACACCATATGTGCTGGGATGCATTGCTTAATGCTTAATACAAAGCTTCCCAATTTGGGCAGTACCCACCATTATGTTGAGCCACATTCATATGCGCTGAAGAAAAGTAAGACAAGCTTTACGCTTATTCAGCTCAACGTATTTCGACATAATGCGCATTAAGTCTTGCTTTGAATCAAGAATCCTATAAATAAAGCGCTAAAAACGGCAATGAAAAAAAAAAAACCCACATTTCAGTTCATGAAAAAAATGAAACACAGTTTAGCACATCAATGTATGTCAAGGCACATGCATCAACGCTAGTATTATGGTGTGAATAGCCCCTCAAGGCTGGAAAACTCTTCCGGAGTAATTCTTACAAAGTAGTAGAGACTGTTTATGTCTACTTTCATTACTTATTTTAGCTTAGTCACTACTAATTCCCAGCTACAGCCTTATGCCTTTTTTCCAAGTTTTGTTTCACAGTGACACCAAGTGGATTATAAAATCAGTAAGAAAAGTATAGGGATTTCAGAAAAAGTTAGCTGGAATAAATATATTGGCACTTACATCATACGATAATATTATTTAAATGGAATGAATAACCAGTATAACAACCATTTTTTAAGTATTCCTGACATGAAAGAAATATCGGGGCTGCCACCACTGACCACCTATTGAAAATTCTAGTTGCCTGGCTGACCAGCTTAAGTCTTATGAGTTAAATAGCATGCCTTAGGAGTCCGCTAAGCTCTCGCAATGCAAAGCCCTATGTATTTTTGCATACTGAAAACCCAGAACACACAGGAGCATTTAATATAATCAAATGTGCCAGTTCATCAAACTCCCATAAATATTACATCTTATTATGCAAAGTAAATATACAGTATGTAAATCTACTGTTCACGGTTCCATAGAAAGCGTGCTTGCAGCAGAATGTGCACATCGCCATATAAACACACAAGTTAAGAAAGAATGTATATAGTGAATGCTTAACAAGAAAGAGCTTAGGCATCCAGGATCCGCCTCTGCACTGGAATCCTATAAAGGGACCATGCTCAAACGCCCTACTCAGCTCTGTCATTACATGCTAATGTCATACCTGCATGCTAATGTTGAGATTTATTGTCTGGAGGGCAAATGCAGAACAAGCAGGGACTGGTTCAATGTTATTGCAGCTTTCTGTTAAATTTTTGTATTTTTAGTGGGCAGACTGGAGATGAAAACAGTGCATCATAATTTTATTAGTGTATCATAATTATTATTCTTAAAGTGTAAAAACATAATTATAGCAAACATTTTAAAATATAGTTAATTAATAAAAAAAAATAAAATTCTTACCAAAAAATTTAAAGTGCATCTGCAGCCAGGCTAGGAATATTCAGTATTCACAAGTTTCACACAGGTGTGAAATGAGCTTTAAAACAAGCCCTCGCTTACTAACTGCAGGCACTGTGGAGTAATTCATCTGCAAAGTTCACAAGAGACACACTGCAGTAGCTCAAGTAATTTTCTCAACAGTTAAGCTACCCCTCATATGCATTTACTCTGTGTTCACATTACAGACTGAAAGGCTGGAAGCAGGGAGGGACCACCGGATCCCAGGCAAACAGGGGGGGCATTTACAGGAACAATGCACTGTGCTGCTCTCCCTGCAGCAGCTGAAAGAAGATTTCTCCCCTCCTCTTTCCTGCTGGCTTTCAGCTACTGGTGGGAAAGACACACAGTGCATAGTTTCTGTAATTTCCCTCCTGCCCCACCGCACCAATCTCCCTCCCTGTTCTGCCCACATCTGATCCTCCTCATTCCCAGCAGCACTGACGGCTTTCCTCTCCCGCTGTGCGCTGCAGGTACACAGGGGGACATGTCAGCTGTCAGCACTGAAAGCGAGGGAATAGGCCGGTAAATATATTCTTTACCGGTCTCTTCCTTTTCTGAATGGAAACAGTGAACGGTCAGTACTGATCACTTCTGTGTCAATTGATAACTGAGCATAGTAAACTAGTATAGTAAACTAAAGGATTTTTAAAAATTGTAAAAAAATAAATTTAAAAAATGAAGGGCTTATTCACACGGGTTCTGTGGCCCATACAGTGTGAATGAGCAATTTGTATTTCTCAACCAGGGTTCCACAGAAACCTAGGGTTCCTCCAGAGGTTGCTAGGGGTTCCTTGAGCAATGAGAAATTTCTGACTCTCAGAAACATTTCTAATGATACCAATGATCTTTTTAGCTATCTGTAAGGGGGTAATTCTTCCCAATGACACAAGTGTTAGGAGCATTCTTCCCACTGACCATCACACTATTGTATCATGAGTTTTAGACATTGTAAATTTTTTTTGTAGGGGTTCCCTGAGACCAGAAAGTTTTTTCAGGGTTTCCTCTGTGTTGAAAATTTTGAAAAAGGCTGCTCTATAGGGATGCAGTGGCTGCATCAACGCAGCTGCAGGTCCAAATCTGATAAGCGTTCAGGTGTGGGTGAGTAGCCCTGAATGCATATTGTCGGTGTTTGGGGCCATACACCTGCATTCACACGCCTGTTAAATTAGGACCTGGCTGTGACCATAGAACTGGTGCATCCCCACGACATAGGCTGCCCACACAAAGCAAAAGCCACATATAAAAAAAATAAATAAATAAGATTCACACCATACAGGCCACAGCACCTATGTGAATGTGTCCCAAGACCTCATTTACACACAGAACTTTATTAACTCAACACAGTTATCTTTTAGATTTAGCAAGAATTTTGTACATTATGTTTCTGTCCACCAATAAGGATTTTAGTGTATATTTTGGTGAAAAATATTTTCATATTTTTTTTTTGTTGGGGGGGGGGGGATAAGTTGACGACTTCACTTTAAAGACCTGCCTCTCCATTGAACCTGCAGAAATATGGACACAAGGTCACACAGGAACTCATCAAAGCCATCATTAACAAAAATGTTGTAATTACTACACAAGCCATTTTTTAATGTGAAGCTATAAGAAAAAATAAAAACAACACCTTTAATCTTCAACTAGCTATAGTTTTGTAAATTGGCTGAAGTATATTATGGCAAAACAAGTTTATGGAGACGAATACTCAAGACAGTGACCCGTTACAGAAGGATCTTCACAAAATGGCAGCTCTAGCATATACATGCCAATGAAATATATGGCTCATTTACACCATGAGGTACACCCAAAAATGTCCACTTTCGTATTTTAGGGCAGCTGATAAATTTCAATAGGTTGTCCTTTGAAAGTGATTTTTTTCAATTTACACTGCACCAAAATGCATAGTACCATGTGTTTTGGTAGTCACACGAATCTGCCAAAGGTAGCACGTGGTAAAAAACGCATGGTTTTGTACACATTCCCACACTGCACCTGGTGTGAACAAGTCCCTAATGTTTATCAATGTAACATTAGGCTCCAAGGCCATACTAGCACAGTTACCCCATATACCCTTAACACAGAACTAGGGGAATATTAGTCTGGATAAAAAAGAAGCAATAAAACAAACAAACACTAGACCAATATTGCCTCTATAAATTATAGTAATGGCCTTGTCGGAAATATGGGGTGCTGTTTTGGGCACCACAATGTAAAATAGAATATTTAGAAAGTGTTCAATGGTGACCACATAAATTTATACAGAGGATACAAAGTCTAACACTATACAGTTTTCGCCCAATTTCCTTTAGATTTACCTTCAACTGTGTAGTGCAAGGGCCTGCCTAATTGGATACAATTGAAAGTGTTGTTCAGGTTTGACCTCATATTATATGGTTTATGGTAAATCTAACGCAATTTTCTAAAGAAAATTGTATAGTGTATGGCCGGCCTTAATTACAATAACAGGTTGGGCTTGTTTAGTAATTAAAGCAGAGTTCCAGTGCAAATGTGAAAAAATAACTGTAGCTGCTGACTCTTAAAAAACAGCCACTCACCTGTTCCTTGATCCTGCAGTGATTCTCCCCCCCCCCCCAGCGGCCTGTTTCATCAGCTACCCTGTGTTCCTGGAACCTGCATCTTCAGTGTGGGCACCCAGCTGTGACAGCTTGCATCTTCACAGCCAGGTGCTCACTGCGCATATGCAAGTAGTGCTGCTCTTTCTGAATAGTCTCGTAGTCTTCTGGGACCTGTCACGTGTCCCAGAAGACAATTCCCCTTTCCGATCGCCTAGGCGATTGCAGTGGAAGTGGGAGCGCGTACCTGTCAAATTCTCTCCCCCCCCCTGCTCCCCAAAGGTGCTAATTCTTAATGGGGAGCGGGAGACCAGTCCAGCGGGCTGAACGAAAAAAAAAAACCTGAAGAGCACACAACTATCCAATGTTAGTACAGCGATCTCCTCGCTGGGCTATTGTGTTCTGACAGAGCCAATGGCTGGCAGCACTGATCGGCTGCTGGATTTCCAGCATGCCCGTTTGACAGTACCCGGTTGTTCTACCAATTTGTGTCAACAGGCAGGTGTACACACGGGCTGAATGTCGGCTGGTTTCTATTGAACCGGGAGATACCGAGCAATCCTAGGCTGGTGTGTACAGGGCTTACAAAAACCATGGTCAGTTGTCTAGCTGTGCTGGGAACTCAGTCTGCTCTCCTCCAAGGATTAGACTTCTGCTGACACCTCCTCCTAATCTCTAGGCACATTTCCCCAAAACCCGGCCCTCCATTTTCTAGCTGCAACAACCACATATGGAACTCTTCCTCCTCTGTCAACAATCGCCATCCATTCAGTTTAATTTCTATCCCCCTGCTTCCAAAAACCAGCCCCCCCCCAAAATCTCATGTGCCCACTGGAATGCCTGCTCTGTAACAAGCTCACATCTGTGCATGACCCAGCTATCTCCTATTGCTTTAACATACTTGCCATTACTGAAACCTGGCATCAAGATTCTGACTCTGCTTCTCCTGCTGCCCTCACTCATCCAGACCCAGTGAATGGAAAGGAAATGTAGTTGGATTCCTTCTATCAACCTCTGTGATTTAATCGGCCTTCTGGACCAGTATAACGCATTTTTGATGACTTCTCTGCCTAGTTGCCTTACTTTCTCTCCTCTGAAATACCCACTATCATTCTTGGTGACATTACCATTCCTGGTAATGTTAACAGCCTGGCTACATTTCAATTTAACCTCATTTTTTGACCTAACACAATGGACAAACACTTCCACTCACTCCGATGGTAACACACTTGACCTGGTCTTCTCCAATCTCCGCACTCCTGGCAACCTCACCAATATCCCCCTTCCTCTCTGTGAACACAACCTCATCCGTTTCACAGTGTCCTTGTCTTCAACCACATATCCCTCAAAGCATCAAACAATTACTCATAGAAATCTTTGCTTTTCTGTTCTGCTACTGACCACCTCTATGACAATCTCTCCCCTGCCTTGTCCTAACCTGGACACCTCTGTCTACAACAGTTCACTTATCCTCACTGGGCACACTTGCTCCTCTAACTACACAGAGAATCGGGCCCTGACCGATACAACCTTGGAAAACTAACACCAAACATCTCAAGAGACATAACTGTGCTCTTGAGCGACTGTGGCATAAAACCAAATTTCTACATGACTTCACCCTATACAAATCTCCCTCCTAAAATACAAATCCTGCCTCCATGCTTGCCAAACAAACCTACTTTATCACTCCTAATACCTTTTCATCCAGTCCTCCTTGGATCTTCTCTACTTTTAACTCTCTGCTTTGTCCCCCACCCCCTCCACCCACTAACTCACTCACTGCTCAAGATATTGCCAGTCACTTCAAAAACAAGACTGATGCCTTTAAATTGTCTATGGAAAACTTTTTGACGTCCTACTGAGTACCAGACAGCATAATATTGGGAGATAATGGACCCTCTGGGTCGGGAGGGATCTTGAAATCGACTTTCTACTTAGCACTCACGCACTATTTCTATTTATGCATTTTGTTCTGTTATGGCACACTTGTTTGAAACTGTGATCAGCTGATCCTATTAAAAAAAAAACAAAAAAAAAAAAAAACATACGGTAATTTCTCTTTTAAGAATACATACTTGAATAGAATTTTCTTTTTTTTTTTTTAAAAGCAGCGTTTAGTGTCAGTTTAATGTTCCTTTTTATGCATTTTGTCTTTATCCTTGCAAAATACCATATTATTGTTCATTCAGTTATTTTCTGGTTACTTTATTTCTTTGCTTATTTTGAAAATTGTAAAACAAAGCCCCAAGCTATAAAACTGTTAAATCAACATTCCATGTTTAAAAAAAAAAAAAAAATCAACATTCCATGTTTAAAAAAAAAAAAAAGAAAAGAAAAAAAGAGTCACATGCTGGGAATAAGGTCGTAGCTAGGCAGCGACGTGCTAAAGCTAAGGTGTGCACATGATCTGAATTCTCTGCACACTCCAAGTCACAGTGACGCATGTCTCACCTAGCCAAAGGTCACCTCACTTACAGTGCAGAGTAGCCAGCATTCTAGTAACACGACGAGGACATACAAAGGGTAAAAAGTGCCAACAAAACCAACTCTTTTAGTGTATGTCCAATCACGCTTCCTGTGATTTCCTTAATGAAAGTAAATTCTGCATTTCCTAAAACATCACCTTTCATTGTCAGAAAGTTTAAAAACCATCTTAATAGAGTAAGAAACACAAGAGCTGACCTAAAGCAAGTTCAGAAAATGGCTACACTGCATAAACCAGCTTAAAGCAGAACTTCACTCAAAAAGGGGAAGTTCCGCTTTTTCGCCTCCTCCCCCCTCCTCTACCATATTTGGACCCATTTATGTTTTTTTGGGGGGGGGCTACCTGGTTTTAAAAGCTACGTGCTCCCATTTCTTATTGAATCACCTAGGCAATCCGAGTGGAAGTTCAGTCCCTCGTTGCCAGCAGGTTTCTGGGACACATCACAGGTCCCAGGAAACTGTGGGACCAGTCACAAAGCGCGGCAAGGCTCATGCATTTGCAGTGGAAAGTCTGCTATGAAGCCGCAAGGAGTCACTGCCAGCTTCCCACAGTAAACATGCTGGCGCCGAGGACCCAAAGACTGGTGAAGAACCAGCCCAGGTGAGAACAGTGCTGGATTCTCTTAGATTGTAAGCTCCAAGGAGCAGGGCCCTCCTAACCAGGGGCGGACTGACCATTTGGAAACTCGGGCACTGCCCGAGGGCATGGGGTCAGTAGAGGGCCCCATGAGATGCCCCTGGTACCTTTTTCATAGGCTTATTTGAGTTTGGGCAAGGACACAGGGGCCCCACGATCCCCTATTGCCGGGGGGCCCCATGAGTTGTCAGTCCTAACCCTCTTGTATTGAACTGTATAGTTGCTGTATTGTCTCCCGTTATATTCTAAAGTGCTGAGCAAAAGGTTAGCGCTATATAAATCCTGTATAATAATATTAATAATAATAAATCCTTGACAGGTGAGTGTCATTTTATTAAAGGTCACCAGTAGGGATGCACAGATATATCATTGGCAAGGCAACTTGCATGCAAAGTTGCACCCCACAGACTAACATGCAAAGTCACCCCCTAGTGACTTCAATGTAAAATCACATCCCATAGACCAGGTGTGGGCAACTGTGGCCCTCCAGCTGTTGGTGAACTACAAGTCCCATCATGCCTCTGCCTTTGGGATTTGCATGACGCTTGTAACTGTCAGTTTTGCAATGCCTCATGTAACTTGCCATAGACTAACGCAAAATCCCAAAATGCAAAAGGAGTGTGTACCCATGTATGAAACGGAAATCGCTGAATAACTGCATCCAAGAGAATATACCAACACCATCGAGGGATTAAGAAGAAACCCACATTACCTAGTGATCTATTGTGCTGTACTTGGCTCTATGGGCCAGAAAAAAGGGGTGCACTTACATTTCAATCTGATTAAAGCCAGTTCTATTTTTCCTGCCTGAATTTGAAACACAGTTGCTGAAATCAGCTGATATTTGTGAAATATATCAATATTAAAAATTGCTCAGCTTTGACAACAAATAGGCTTTCTGCAGTGACTGGATCTCTATCTCTATATTACTATACTGAACTTCATTTACTATGAAGTTCACATTTTACACATCCACTCACTGACTAAATTCTGCCACCTCAACCTCCGGAACATTTCCAAAATCCGCCCCTTCCTGACCAATGACACCACAAAACAACTTAGTCACTCCTTGGTTATATCCCACCTCACTGGTCTACCGTTACATAGGCTACCCCCCCTTCAGTCTATTATGAATGCTGCTGCTAGACTTACCAACCGATCAGCATCTGCTGCCCCTCTCTGCCAATCCCTCCACTGGCTTCCACTAACCCAACGTATAAAATTCAAAATACTAATCACAGCTTACAAAGCCATCCACAACACTGCCTCTAGCTACATCACCAACCTCATCCACAGATATCGGCCAAATCGCCCACTCCGCTCCTCCCATGATATCTTCCTCTCTAGCTCCCTCATCACCTCCTCCCACGCTCACCTCCAGAACTTCTCCAGAGCCTCTCCTATCCTCCGGAACTCCCTACCACAGCATGTCTGGTCAGCCCCCACCCTGTCTGCCTTTAGGCGATCTTTGAAAACTCACTTCTTCAGGGAAGCCTACCCCACCTCCACCTAAGAACTGTACTTGAATCACCTCCGCCAGATCATCCCCTGCAGCTATCACCTTTTGTATCATCTCTCCCTTCCTTTAGATTGTAAGCTCCACGAGCAGGGCCCCCCACATTCCTTCTGTACTGAAATGTAGTGTAATTGTACTGTCTCCCTTATATTGTAAAGCGCTGCGCAAACTGTTGGTGCTATATAAATCCTGTATAATAATAATATGGGGAAGGGGAGACAAGAAATGAGTTGACTGCATACCGTATGAATTTTACAATGTTGAAGAACAAGCTTCTCCAGCATCTCCAGGGCACCTACCAATTCTAATCAAACAGGGTCACCACAAAAAAACCTAAGAAGCAGAATATAACTTATTCTACCAATTTTCAATTCATAGCACTCCTAATATACTGTGTGTACAGAGCGCTATGGTTTTGTTCTCTACTCCATGTACTTTCTGTGGAATGACATTTTTTTGGAAGACAAGTTATATTTTGCATTTGAAGTTCTGATACAATTCTCTCCACAACCACTAAACAAGTGTTAAACATTATCTGCAATCCAGCAAAAGATCGCTGAGGTCTTGCTCATAATTCATCAAATGTTGGGATCCCTGTTTCCAATGTAGCAATTTATGTAATCTTACCTCCTGCCAGCAGAGGTCCCACCTCTCTCACAGTTATGAACACAACAATCAATGCATTTTCCATTTAACACAGGTAAACCTTTAACTAAATACTGTAGATCAATAATGCACAACACTGTTCTACAGAAGAGCAATGAAGAACATTGTAAATACAATTCCAGGCTAATTGGTTACTTCACCAACTTTCATTATCTGTCTAGGCAGGACTGAATATCAACAAAAACATTCACATGGGTGTATAGGATAATTCACAGACTAAAACGCTGCAAGAAAAATCTTAGCAATGAACACACACCCTGGATTGTTTAAAAATGTATTTGTTGGATTGGCGTAGCTTACTTTTAATTATGTTTGTCTTCTTGTTTTAATGCATACATTTAACAGATGTGTTTGCACCCACAACCTGTTTTTTTTTGGTTTTCTTTTTAATAAGTGTAATTTTCTTGTAAAACATTTTATTTTAGAATGTATTCATATTATTTCACAAGGCATCCCAAACAATATAACATAGCTGTGTAACAAAACCAAGGGTTTCTAATGCACAGACCTTTATCACTCTATGTGTATTTAACTTCAATACAGTCCAAAAAAATGCATTTCAATGGCTATGGTATGAAGCCAATTTGTAAAGTAGTGAAACTCCCTAAAAGCAAAAAAAGCAACAGCAGCAGCAACAGTTATTTTGATTATGGGTTAACATCCAATACTGTGCAGAGGAAGAAAAAAAGAAAAAAAAAAATAGGAGATTCTGCACGATTGGCTTTTGGATCCAATGTAAGTCAACATTGGGGTTCCTTCTGAACTGGATTGGAATTGTGCAGAGAACAGGGAAGAAGGGATGAGATGGTACTCTCAGAAATACAGAGAGCCCAGAGGTTCCTGGTGCTCATTTACTCTTTGCTCTGATCTGCTACTAAGCCTGTCCCTTTAGGAGAGACTGTGTATAACCATTTAGCTGCAACAGGCCAAAATGTTATCACATCTACATCTGTGTCCTTCTTAAAGTGGATGTAAAGCCTTACATATACCCCATATATTCAATGAAGTGATACACTGAAATGCAAAAAAAAAAAATCATCCTAAATAAGTTGTACCTGTTTATCTGTAGCCCTCTTTTCTACAGCCCTTCAAAAGTCCAGAATGTATACAGCTTGTCTGAGCATTCAGAAAGCAGGGAGGGGAGCTGAAGTTATATTCTACAGAACAGAGCTGAGGCTGTCAATCACAGGCTGTGTGCTGGAGCTCTTTCTCCTGTCACTTTTTTTTACCTCTTGGTGTCAGGAAAACTGTCATAAGTGACTCACGAAGATAGCAGAAGAAGGCAGCAGACAGAAATGACATTTAGTGCTCTGGATAGAGACAAGTATTTACTATAGAGTGATGTGTTCTGTTCATTTTTCATGTCAAACATGTATAACCACTTTAAGTAGTATCCTGCAATGTTAGCCAATAATCTGAATGGAATCTATAAGTACAATTGTGGACAACGAATCAAAATAACATCCAATAATGCTACCACCACCATGCTGATATGAGCTTTGTTTTTGTTTTTTGTTTTTCATCCAAGGTACTTTTGGCCTCTAATTTGCATCTCTAACTAACATCTTCCTGACTACCCAGCCACTGTGTTTTAGGCAGTCAAAGTTTCTTTAAAAAAAAAAAAAAAAAAAGTAAAGCTGGGAGGGGGCACAGCACACACGCTTCTAACTTCATACCCAATGGATACTGTCCTGAGTGGCTATCTTCAAGTGCTGTGAAAGATAGCAGCCACCACTTCCAATCTGAAAATCTGCATCATTCACCCATCACCTCCTGCCCTCTCCGACATTCACAGTGGTATTCTCACAATGCATCACATTCAGTGAATGGACAGTGGAGATCCTGTCTTTCAAGTCCTCCATTCACCGAATGTGATGCATTGTGGGAGAAAAATAAAAGTTTTGTGAATTGAGAGGGCAGAAGAGGGGGGTGGGGCAAGCTGCAAATGTTTTCAGACTAAGCAGTGGCAGTTGTCAACACTCACAGTGGCAAAAGATAGCCAGTCAGGACAGTATCTGGCAACTATAAAGAGAAGATTTTAACAAGCAGCAGCCAGCAGGTAATAGGATACACACTGTTACACATAACAAATGTGTTTGGTGCTGTATGGCAAAAAAAAGCTAAAATTCAGCTTTAATACATTAATTTGTGCTGTGGGTATGTTCAATGCCAGGGATTGTTTCTATTTTAAATAACCTTACCTAGTCTTGTGCCTCTCCAGAACCGTATCCCACACTTGGTTTGACAGATTCTTGGTCTACAGCAAGGGTCCCCAAACTATGGCCTGCAGCTAGGGTCCATGGTGTATTATCAATGGGTGCAGACTGAGGAAGGCAGCGACTGCCCATGGTCTCCGCTACTTATACAAGTCTTTTCAGTTATGGAACTGTAAATAATTTGAACTATGTCGATGTTGTTTTTCCATGTTGACTTTGTGGAATGTTTGTATCAAATGGTGACATAAAATCCTATTTAAAACCATGATTTTTGCTTAATACTTGTGTATTGAGCTATTTGGCATCATGCTTTTTATAAACAGTACTCTAATGAGCACCATATTTAAGTCCTTATTTGCTCGTGACCCAAATCAGACAAGTAACAAGCTTAGCTTAAAGGATAACTTCACCTTTCGTAACATGTTACACCCATATACAGGGTGTAATATATAACATGTTACAGATGCAGCTGCAACCCATACCCTGGTTTTCACAGCAAGCGGAGGATCTTCTCCCCCAGCTCACTGTCACATTTAAAAAAAAAAGTGGCCGTGTGGGGGCTCTGCCTGTTCACCAGAGTTAGTCATTCGTTTGCAGAGGTCTGTGGATGTGAAAACTACAAGTACCAACAGCCTTTGTGGTTGCTGACTTGTAGTTCTCAATGAACTACCAAGGAACTGTTGAGTGCTCTAGGTAGTTCATCCAGTCTTCCTGTCAGTGTGGGTGTAACTGCCTGTCCATACGAGGTATCAGCAGACAGCTTACACATACTGCCTGCAGCAGCCATGCATAGCACCCACAATCTGCTGATCACTGGTGCGATGCTGTGCAGGCTCATAGTAAGGAAAAAATAAATGCATATTTTTTTTTTTACATGCAAAAAGATGTGCATTTATTTTATTCTTATGAACTTCTTTAAAGTGCCACTAAACATTGCTTTAAAAAAATATATCCCATTCAAGTATGTAATCTTAACTCCAAAATGTATCTTCTATCGCTCCCAACCACCTCCAAATCTCCCAGTTTCTTTTTTTTTTGCGGTTGTGCTCTCTTACTTACAGTGGGAGCATGGATGTAACCACCCTGTAACAGGGTGGCTACATCCATGCTCCCACTGTAAGTAAAAGTGTAGCTACCCTCTCTTTTTCACTGTTGAGTTTTGACTGTGGGATTTGTAGTGTGCATAGAACAGTACACATAACCACAATTAACATGCACTGCTAGTTCAAACAAATGGAAATGAGTGGAAAAGGAGTAGGTCCGGGAGCTCAGAGAATGTTACAAGGAGGCAGAAAAACACTAAAAAAAATGATTTAATGAAAAATATATTTCAGGGTCATTAAGTAGTAGATGTGTATGGAATATCAGATCATCAGGGATTAATAATCTATCATATTTCCCAGATTTCTTCACAGAATCACAAGTGAAATAAAGAATAATGATTAAACTCAAGCAGTGAAGAATTTCTGTTGCAGGAGCATATAGAAAAGTTAAATGTGCCTAAGCAGTATCCTAAACTGTGCATCTTTTGTTTTGAATTTATCTCAAGAAATGTCAGTGCTTCATATTTGCATGTGAGATTATTGAAGGCTCTGTGCTCACACCTTCTAGTCTCAGAAGATTTGAGGATGTCACTGTTGTTCTGATCACTGTTGGAGTGAAAGCTGTGCCTTGAGAACTGCAGTGCAAGGATTTCCCTGCTTTTACTACATTCATATTGTGGATTCACTTCTGCACTTCTGCTGAATCTTGAAAATGATCTCACCAGATCACCAGTTGTCAGAGTGGCAGCTCCGGGGAAGCAAAAGCCCTATTCCGCTATTAAAATGGCCACCCCCACCCAGAGACACATTGCATAACAAGTCATAGTAAATTAGTAATGGAGAAAAACAATCATCTGCAAGGAGCCTGCAATCAATATGAAGGCTAGTCCTTTTCCCGTTTGCCTTTTTTTTGGTGCAGCTCAGGTCCTCTTTAAAGCAGAAAGAAAAATGTTTGCCTGTGCAGTGGGGTTGTGCCCGCACTGCACGTTTTAAATGCTTGTTTTGTTCTAGGGGAGAGGACACTGAAGATATATTCATCTGACCCGCTGATCCTCCCCGCACAAGATTGGTCCCTTTCTGCTCCTGCTCCCCCCCCCGCAGTCCAGCGGTCTTGTAAATTATTTATTTAAGGTACTTATATAGCGCCGTCAATTTATGCAGCGCTTTACATATATATTATACATTTACATCAGTCCCTAACCCACAAGGGATGTACAATCTAAGGTCCCTAACTCACATTCATACACATACTAGGCCCAATTTAGACAGGATCCAATTCACCTACCAGCATGTCTTTGGAATGTGGGAGGAAACCAGAGTACCCGGAGGAAACCCACGCAGGCACAGGGAGAACATGCAAACTCCAGGCAGGTGGTGCCATGGTTGGGATTCGAACCAACGACCCTAGCACTGCCAGGCGGAAGTGCTAACCATTTAGCCACTTTGCTGCCCAATGGATTGTTACTGATGTCAGTATGCTCAATGCATGCTCCACAGACAGGAACAGTCCACCTCTGGACCACAGGGGAGCACGGTTTTCCGTGGGATCAGCAGGTCAGGTGAGTATGTGCTTAGTCATCACCCCTAGAAAAAAAGAGAAGCTGATCCATGCAGTGGAAGCAAAGTCCCACTGCATGTAAGAAAAAAAAATTAACTGCTTTCAACTGTTTCTACAATTATTCTTATTAAGACACTTCTTCTAACAATCTGAAAGTCTAGAGACCTGATGGGCATTTATACAGACTAGATTTGGAAAATAATGGAGTAATGTAAATAACAAATACCGTCTGTAATGCAAAAGTTGCATGCAAATATGCAGTGAAGGAATCAGTTAAAGCTAATGTGTGGTTATGGCTTTGAAAATATATTCCCCTTGACATGAACTAATAGAAGAACAATTTGCATCTTCAGACTCTTGTTTTTTATCGACTGAAAAAAAGAAAGAATGTGAAGCTCCCATGTGACACAGATTCTTTATGGCAATCATCCGTATCAATAACTTCCACTGTTCACTTTAATTACAGGAGAATTTAATACATGCATAAAACCCAGAAATATCTTAATTTAGCTACAAACACTTGAAAAATCTTTGTAAAGAAGATATGCGTGTCCAAATACTGTGCACATTGTACCTTGTGTACTGTGGGAATCCTTTTCTGATTGAGGAGGGAGTTAAAGTCTAATGCATGGCATGCATGTACATAGGGCAAACTAGCCTGGTGGTTAGTATTGTGGCCTAGAAGTAATGGGCTTGGGTTAAATTGCCACCAAGCACACATATCTGTGCAGCTTGCCTGTTCTCCCAATGTTTAGATGAGTTTCCTCCACATCAAACCAGCCCAGCTGTGTTCATCTGTCCTTCTGACTTAATGTTGAATCCTCTTTGATTAAAATTAGCTTATAACAAAGTTACAAGACAAAGATAAAGAACATATGGTACTGAGACATTTACATGATCAGTACAATATTGGCAAAAGTACATCGTAAACATGGATATAGAAAACGTCACAAAAGAAATGTGGAAAACACTCCATGGAGCAATACCAATCCCAACTA
This sequence comes from Staurois parvus, assembly GCF_062004578.1. Taxonomy (NCBI): domain Eukaryota; kingdom Metazoa; phylum Chordata; class Amphibia; order Anura; family Ranidae; genus Staurois; species Staurois parvus. The sequence continues at coordinate 1,219,936 of NW_028318392.1, forward strand.
GCCCACTGGGTGTGTAAAGAAGCAGTAAGAGTACATATAAGTTTACAGGCGAAAACCTTTTAGACAGCTCATATATCCATGTAACGTAGGGCAGAAACTATATACATAAGGAGGTCATTGGTCAATAGGGCCACAGGGTGCTTCTCCTTCGAGTATTGTCCTTATGACTTCAGATTGTAAACTTTTTCAGGGAACGGTACCGATATGCTTAGTTCAACATATGGGGAAAACCATTGTGTTTGCATTTTAGAGCTGAAATAAACAGAAGCCCAAATGGACCAAACTGTGGGGAATTAATCATCAAAGAGCAATGTTATGTCTACCAAGGGTCACATCTACTTCATTCCAGAAAAGAAGACAATAGCACTTTCATAATTAATTTCCTAATACCAATGGCAACTTATAACATTTTAGCTGAGGGGTGGGGTTAGGTTGTGGCTGTCATCTAATTTAAAGCCTCATATCTGCTGAAGACCACAAAGAAGGAATGAGGGGGGGTTGCAAGTGTCCCAAAACCACCAGTCTGACACTGCAGCTCTAATGTTTTCCAGGCCACATTCTATAGTAGTTCTACAGCAGCTTCACTGCAGATCAACAATCTGGGTAAGAATGGCACTGTGGGAAATGTCTTATTTTTCTTGAACCAATCAAGCTCTACAAGATATTCATCTATATAGCTATGAAAATGATTTCTTTGGAATTATTACATACACTATAATTTGGAATTGTGCTAGTGACTGGGGGGCAGCATGTGTATCCCCATTGGAAGGAACCACACGGATCCACTAGACTAGGGGTCTCAAACTTTTCTAAGCAAAGGGCCAGTTTACTGTCCTTTATGCATTGGGTGGGCCGGACTGTGGTCAACGGAAACAAGCAAAGCCCCATCATTGTTTTTTTTAGTTTTTTTTTTTTTTTTTAAACACCTTCTCTTTATTAATATCAAAAAAGAGGTTTAAAACTTAAACCATCAAAACAGTTTCTCAATATCTCTTACCATTATGGCAATAGCAGGCAAAGTCAAGAAGGAGTATAAGATTGAGTCAGCTTGAACAAGTCACCATAATTACAGTCATATCAAAGGGGCATGGGGATTAAGAAAATTCCACTAGACCAGGCACAATCCAGGAATAGGGGAAGGTGTCTCATGGGTATCCAATAAAGATAAACAGTCTTAAGAACAAGTATATGCAGTTATATGGGCAAAGCAGTGGTTTTTGCAGTCCCCAGTTAAGTAACCATACTACATCTCTAATCATGTGGGCTCTCCAGCAATCGTGGAGGATGACTCCAGCCATATATACCAGATTTTTTGACAGCCTCTGGACAGATATGTTACTTGTACAAAGGTATAAACAGAGTTCACAAGCGCTTTCCAGCTATTTAAAGAGGGAGGCAGGTCAGCCTTCCATTTCAGAACTATGATCTTTCTGGCATAAAAAAGTAACAAACCGAATAATGTTCTAACCACTCTAGTATTGGCTAAGGGATTAACTAGACCCAGTAAACATACATCCACTGTGCAAGAGATGTTATTGGTGGTTAAGGTATTAATGAAACTGAGGACTTCCGTCAAGAAAGTGCCTATATGTGGGCAATGCCACAAAATATGCATGAAATCAGCAGCAAGGTTTCTACATCGCCAGCAAACAGAGGGCAAAGATGGGTAAATTCTATGAAGTTTAGATGGGGTCAAATACACCAAGTGTAATATTTTAATTTGAATTAATCTATCTCTGGCCCCATCATTGGTTTTATTGGGAGAAATATCACCCTTTGTTGGTATCAGTGGGAGGAATAGTGCCCCATCATTGGTTTTAATGAGAGCAATAGTGCCCTATGTTGTTAAAGTGGGAGGAATAGTGCCCCATCATTGGTTTTAATGGGAGAAATATCACCCTTTGTTGGTATCAGTGGGAGGAATAGTGCCCCATCATTGGTTTTAATGGGAGAAATATCACCCTTTGTTGGTATCAGTGGGAGGAATAGTGCCCCATCATTGGTTTTATTGGGAGGAATAGTGCCCTATGTTGTTAAAGTGGGAGGAATAGTAATCCATTGGTGCGGTCAGTGAAGGGAATAGTGCCCCATCACTGGTGTCAGTTGGAGGAGTAGTGCCCCAAGGACTGGATAAAGGCAAGCAAAGGGTCTAAGGGACACATCTAGCCCCCGAGCCACAGTTTAGAGACCCCTGCACTAGACCATGGCTTCATAAACCTGTGCTCAAATACCACAATGCAATCATGCCATTTTTTTTGCAGATTCCAAAGTGGTTATTTGGGTGGGTCTTTTAAAACTAATAATTAACACATCCGTGCAACTTCCTAACTGGAAAACATGACCAGTTAACTGAATGGCAGGGAAGGAGTGAGAAAAAATATATACAATACCACTACTAGCAATTCATGAAAAAAAAAAAAAAAATCAGTTTTTCCAAATCTGGTATTTTATCCTTTAAATATTCTACTGCAATACACAAAATGTAAAAGGTCCTTTACTGCTTTATAGTGAAAAATAATGGTGGGAAATATTGTTTTGCAAGCGTCAATTAGCATTTGTGATACTTGTACACTACTGCTGCCCCACCCAATGAAATTACTACATGAGATGTTTTAATTCGTCAGACTATATGAAAATATCATGCACAGAGTGAAGCTTGCAAACAAATGTACTGAAACCAAAGGAATTACACAAATATGTATTAAAACCACTCTTAAAATCACAAACTACTGACAATTGAGATTTTGAGTCCATCTAGCCAGAGGTAGCATTTTGGGGGGGACTCTAGCAATAAGACCAGCCTTACATAGTTCCTGACCACCTTAAAGCTTTGGGTATTCTTATTTCTGATGCTTCACTCAGTATAATATGAAAGACATTTGAAACCCAAGAGGAAGAGTGAAATTGCTGTGACACCTGGAAGGTCAAAACACCACTGAAGTCCCAAAAAGATACAATGAACTTTCATTCACACTGGTGCAACTCCAAACTCACATACATTATAGTATAGGATTCTAACTTTTTTTTTAATGGTTGAACTGGATGGACTTTTGTCTTTTTTCAGCCAGACTAACTATGTAACTATATTTACAGAGTGACTTTAGAGTGCAACTTTGATGCGACCTTGAATGTGACTTAATCCGATTTTACATTTTTCTGGCACTAAGTCACAACAAAGTAGTGCAGGAACCATTTTTAAAGTTGCTGTGACTTTAAGTTGCACAGATCTGAACGGGTGCCGTTAAAAACAATGGGCTGCAACTTGTCATGCGACTTTATGTGTCCAAAGTCACACAAGCCTAAACTGGTTTAACTTTCCAGCAGCTATGATACCAAAAGCTATTTTGTGCAGATCGTCTTCATATTGCATGTTCTCCCTGTGCTTGCGTGGGTTTCCTCCTGGTACTCTGGTTTCCTCCCACACTCCAAAGACATGCTGGTAGGTTAATTGGATGCTGTCAAAATTGGCCCTAATATGTGTGTGTGTATGAATGTAAGTTAGGGACCTTAGATTGTACACCCCTTGAGGGTTAGGGACTGATGTGAATGTACAATATATATGTAAAGCACTGCGTAAATTGACAGTGCTATATAAGTACCTGAAATAAATAAATAAATATAGCTATGAAGAATGTGGTGTTGGGGAGGAAGGGGCAATATTTACCAGGATAGTGCTAACTACCCATCCAGGAATCCCATAAAACATTGCTGCCCAATGTTAAGCCTACTATAGCATATAATGGCGGCTAACAAAGAACAGTCATATACAATGCCAAATGTATTTTCTGTATGTGCTGGAAAAATGTTGTATTTATAATAGATTGCATTTCATATACATTTGCCTTTTGTTTGGTATCCTTATGTCTGGCCAACATCAAAACTATTTTTTATAAAATCTAACATGCAATGTGGATCAGTTCTAAATCTTGCACAGGATGAAAACCAGACAGAGTTTGCAGTGTTATGCTCCATGCACACTGGGCGTTTTGAGAACGCTGGTAATGTTAGCGGTGTAAAGCCATGTTAAAAACATGTTTTTCAGCTTTTTTTAGCATTTTTGCATTAGCGTTTAGCCACGTTTGCATGTTGCAACGTTTATTTTTTACAAAAATATTCTTTTTTTGGTCAAAAAAAGTAAAACAAAAGCTGTGTTTTGACACGTTTTTTAGTGTTAGAGCATTTTTACAGCTAAAAAAATTCCTGGTTTCTTTTTCCAGCCAAAAAAACGTCCCTGCCTAAAAACGTTGATTACAGTCTGTGTGCACATGTGACACATAGGACAACATGCTTGTGGGTTTACTGACTGTAGGAAAAAAACGTCAAAAGCAAAAAACAGCAGCTGTAAAAACGTCCAGTGTGCATGAGTACTCATTGTTTTTAAAGTCCTTGGGTTTTTCCTAATTTTTGCATTATTAATGATGTAGCAAGATCTCAGCTTTCAGCTGGGACAAATGTAAATCTCCCCCTGTACCACTGTGTATAGGTATTGGGATTCTAAAAGTCACGAAGACGACTATGCTAGTGTTGACATCACAATAGTATAGTGGTATATAACAGTGGTACAAGCTATAACAGCTATAGCAGGTTCCTTATGAGGACAGCTTTATATTATCTAAGAAAGTGCAAGAAAAATCTGTGTTACCCCAAATAACCAAGTCAGATTGTCCTTTAGCTTTCTTTTTATAGAAGGCCATTTATATCAAAAATACACATTTTGCTACTTCTAGCTGATTTGATGAGCTGAACTTAGTTCTATGATCCTTATTTGCCAGGCATGAGTCTCTCAACTGCTACCTAGAGTGAGAAGTAGGGAGCAGTCCTAGACAGCAACTGTACTAGAAAAGTCAAAAATCCAAAGATAAATACAATTCTATCTTGCTGCAGGTTACAAACATTGCTAATCACAAGAACGCTGAAGCAATAAAATCATGCTTTGATGTTTACCGTATAAAACAGGGTTAACCTGTAGTAAATAATACAGCAACCTATTTCTTATCCTTCTCTAACAAGCAGAGCGGAAGCATAGCTCCGTATTCATACGTGTGCAAGACAACGTTGTCAGGGCATAGTTCAGAGAGTGATGGACAGGTATTAAAATAAATATGCTTTTTCTTTTTTAGTGCAAATAGAAACTTTTATTATAGCAGCCACACCCCCATGAAGTATTGCTGCGTTTAATATACTTATACACATACACACACAGAAGATACAGTATTTATATTACACACACAATTAATATATATATATATATATATATATATACACACACACACACACACACACACACACATATATGTATATACACACACACATATATACATTATTACGTGTGTTTCAGTGGTACAGTTATGGATAGTTCATGTTGATTGTTTGTGTGTGTGTGCGTATATATATATATATATATATATATATACATATACATACACACACACACACATACACACACACATGTATAATATATATTTACACATATGTATATATACATATATATATATATACACACACACACACATATACATACATATACACACACATGCAAATACTACAACTTAATTTCCGATGCGACTTTCACTGCGAACTTGATGCAATTTCAGATGTGGCTAGCATATGTTATGGAACAAAAATGCACCACAGTAGCACAGGACCCTTTTTTAAAATCAAAGTCGCGTTGACGTGAACTGGCACCATTGAACATAATGTGATTCTCGTCATGCGACTCAAGTCACATCAGAAATCACACTAGTGAGAACTTGAGCCCTAACCAAACAAATAACAAGGTTACCAGTACCTGTATGACTTCAAAATGTCAAAACACATTTCCTTTAATTCCACTATCTCCTTGGGCAAAAGTAACAAACAATCCATCTGCTTTCATTAACACAGTCATGACATTTGATGGACATCATATTTAAAAATGACGACATACTGTATATCAAATTGTATCACTATGCTCCTTGTAACCACAATCTGCAGATTTGACTATTTTTGTTTTTTTTTTAGTATAAACATACGTTTGCTTGAAACAACACAAACACCTACCTGCACACAACAGGTTTACTTGATCTGGGTAAGAAATAGAGCATTACCGGAGAGGTGCAACATGACTCCTGGGTGACACCACAAATGAAGATCTTAAATACAGGGAGGCTGCGCTGGGCTGCTACTAAGTATAGCTGAGAGGCATCCCACTTCCAATAGTTTGCTGGCTTATGCAGAGTTGGTGACAGACGTGCTGTCAAATACAAGAAGCTGACGAGCAATGTGTTTACCTTCTGTGCCGGCCGGCCAGTCGCAGGTCCCCCAAACATACAGCTGCGAAAGTGGACACAGTACAGGTGACTTCCTATCTAGTCCAGGCAGCTGCTTCTTGTGAACAGCTGGTGGAAATGCAGGACATTCCTGTACAGCAGCTCCTTCCCTCTGAATGAGTACATGCCATTTCAGTCTGACAGTCCTTCACACTCCCTGGCTGTTCATTAACTGTGAAGTGTGGCATGTAAGACACAGGCAGTGATTAAGTCCTTTTATGTGCAGAGCAGAGAATGACATTTCAGTAGTGCACACCTTCCTGTCCTAAAGATCACCAAGAACACTTCTCAATGACACTTGGCTGCCGTAAGCTGCTGACTACTCAGATCTGGTTAATGTCAGCCTATCAGATCAAACCCGTAATTTCCAGATCTACATATCAAAAATGAAGGAATAGCCAGCTACCTAAAAGGGAAAAATGATACTGCAAATCACACCCTTTAAAGGGTATTTATCGCCAGAATATAAAATTATATATTCATTTCCATTCATTAAGTTTGTGCAAAGCATTCAAGGAATCCAGGAAGTTGTGGAAAGAGATGACCAGCAGGCAGGCAGAACTCACAACATGAAAGGAGATTTTTCAAGTAAGATGATATTGGATTGTCAAATCTAATTATTGTTTGTATTATTATTACAATTCAGTGGCCACGCTGTGCAGAATCATGTATATAAACGTGATTCTGCACTACCTGGTCGTGCGTGCACACCACTTCGGCTGTGATTGGATGAGCACTGGCACCTGCCGATTGTCTAGGACAGGGGTCTCCAAACTTTCCAAACAAAGGGCCACTCTACTGTCCTTCAGACTTTTGGGGGAGCTGGATTGTGGCCAGTGGCCAGGTCTGGCATGAGTGAAAGTGAACAATGCGTCAGGTGTGGTGTTCAGTTGCATAGTGCCTGTGGTCAGTAGGAGGAGGAATAGTGCCCAATTGTTGGTGTCAGTGAGAGGAATAGTGCCCCATCAATGGTGTTAGTGAGAGGAATAGTGCCCCATCATTGGTGTCAAAGGGAGGAATAGTGCCCCATCATTGGTGTCAGTGAGAGGAATAGTGCCCCATCAATGGTGTTAGTGAGAGGAATAGTGCCTCATCTTTAGTGTTAATGGGAGGAATAGTGCCCCATCTTTGGTGTCAGTTGGGGAATTATGCCCCACTGTTGGTGTCCATGTTAGGAATAGTGACTCAAATCAGTGGGAGTATTCATGCCCACGGACGGATATAGGCTAGCAAAGGGCCACATCATTGGTGTTATTGGGAGGAATAGTGCCCCATCATTGGTGTTATTGGTAGGAGTAGTGCTCCATCATTGTTGTTAGTGGGAGGAATAGTGACCCATCATTGATATTAGTGGGAGGAATAGTGCCCCATCATTGATATTAGTGGGAGGAATAGGGCCCTATCATTGATATTAGTGGGAGGAATAGTGCCCCATCATTGATATTAGTGGGAGTAATACTGCCCTATCATTGATATTAGTGGGAGGAATAGTGCCCTATCATTGATATCAGTGGGGGGAATAGTGCTCCATCATAGCTGTTAGTAGCAGGAACAGTGCCCCATTGTTTGTGTCAGTTGGGAAATTATACCCCACTGTTGGTGTCCGTGTTAGGAATGGTGACTCAAATAAGTGGGAGTATTAGTGCCCCATGGGCTAGATAAAGGCTAGCAAAGGGCCCCATCATTGGTGTTAGTGGGAGGAATATTGCCTCATCATTGGTGCCAGTGGAAGGAATAGTGCCCCGTCATTGATCTTAGTGGGAGGCATAGTGCCCTATCATTGGTGTTAGTAGGAGGAATAGTGCCCCCATTGTTGGTGTCATTTGGGAGTATCGGTGCCCCAAGGGCCAGATAAAGACTAGCAAAAGGGTCACATCCAGCCCTTAGGCGCAGTTTGGAGACCACTGGTCTAGGAGACTGACAGGTCCAATCACAATATTCCCTACACACAGGTTTCTAGACATGGCTATTCACTCTAGCTGGGTGCTGCAGTGACCACAGGCTGGGAACTTAGTACACTTGATGTAAAGAAATGTTACCAGCACACCAAGGATTCCTCCAACAGCTCCAAAGTTTTATTTTGTGGTCACATAGTGTAGACAAAGGCAACATTTCGGGGCAACGCAGGGCCCCTTTGTCACGCCAGTGACGAAGGGGAGCTGTGTGGCTCCAAAATGTTACTTTTATCTACACTATGTGACTTTGGACCTGTTTGAGGAATGCTTGCTGTGCTGGTCACATTTCTTTAAATTAGGAGACTGGCAAAACACAACTCTGCCTATGTGTACAAGGCAAAGCCGTGTCCTGTCAGTGGTAATGTGCTAGATTCTCTTTCCCTGCAAGCAGGGAACAGAATCCAGCACATTACCTAGTGAAAACAGCACACACAGTAAAAATTACACATGGCTAGGCACAAAATTATTGTCCGACACAATATCACAGTCCCATTATAAGTTGCTGATCACTGCCATTACTGGTATAAAAAATAAATTAAATAAAAATTCCAGTGAATATACACTATAGTTTGTAGACGCCATCACTTTTGTGCAAACCAATCAATATATGGGTATTGCGATTTTTTTTTACCAAAAATATGGAGCAGAATACATATTGGCCTAAATTTATGAAGCAATTTGATTTTTTTATTGGATATGTTTTATAGCAGAAAGTAAAAAAATATTGTTTTAAAAATTTTTTGGTCTTTTTTTGTTTATAGTGCAAAAAATAAAAACCGAGGAGGTGATCAAATACCTACAAAAGAAAGCTTTATTTGTGGGGGGAAAAATGACATAAATTTCATGTACAGTGTTGCATGACCACGCAATTGCCAGTTAAAATAATGCAGTGGCGTATCACAAAAATGGCCTGGCCAGGAAGGGGGTAAATCTTCCGGAGGTCAAGTGGTTTACTTAGGTCACTCATAGCCTTAACAGAATTGTCAAATGATTTTTCCTACAAAATTGAGAAACAAAACAAAGGTATTTTTTTTTACATAACAAACATGTCATAACTACCTGCTGTGTGCAATGTTTTTGCACAGAGCAGCCCAGATCCTCTTCTGGGGTCCCCCATCGGCGCTCCTGGCTCCTCCTTTCTTCTGAGTTTCCCCATAGCAAGCAGCTTCCTATGGGGGCACTCGTGCAGGCTCCATCCTGAGCTGGGATATGTGTGTGTCCACTGACGCACACAGTGTGGTTTGGTCCCACCCCCAGCTCTCCCCTTAAAAGTGGTGGTTGACAGCAGCAGGAGCCAATGGCAGCCTCCATGTCCAGTGCTTAGAGAGAGGGATGAGAGAGCCGCTGCTCTCGGGCACATCTCTGAATCGAGATCAGGCTCAGGAAACTATGAGGGAAGTAGGGGGGCTGAAAACAGTTTTTTACCTTAATGCATAGAATTCATTAAGGTAAAAAACCTTCTGCTTTTACAACCACTTTAATGATATCCACTACAACATCTTAGAATTTTAACGCTGAGCAACTATTGAAATAACTTTCAGTTCTCAGAGCACCCTTGCCAATAATTCTCTACCCACAGTGAGATATAGGAATAATTAAATAAATGTGGTTTGCATAACTTTTTTTTTTTTTGACACGAGGGCTGCTCTATATGGCAATTTGTTTTTTTAATAATAAAATGAAACAAATAATATCCATAAAAAATGCAGATACTGAAAATTCTAGTGTTCCCACATTTATGGTCAGCGTAGAAGAGCCTGGATACCTTGCTGGTCAGAGGAAAACTGCCTTCTTACACTGGAGGTTAGTGAAAGGCCTGATTACAGTGGTGGTCACTGTAGTGCCCCCTTATGTTGGCAGTCACTGTAGAAGGGCCATCTTAGATTGTTGGTCAATGGGAGAAGGACCCCTAATATTGGTGGTGTTTGGGAGAAGGGTCCCCCTTACACTGGTGGTCAGTGTGAAGAATACTCAGTAGAAAGAATGTCCCGCTCCCTTTTGGCTGCTTGAGAAATGTTGCTCTACAGGAAAAATGTACATGGTGTATTACGAAGGAAGGCAGCAGGATTAGAAGTGTAGCATCTGGTATTTTTAAGGTGTACCATCTCTCCAGGCAGCTGCACCCTGTAATATAAGAGGCTGAACACTTACTCCTCCAGAGATCCAGAGAGTGAAATCTTCACTCTACTGTAGAGCTAGCAACCCATTGCAGCCCAGAGATTTTAGAGGTGGCAGACAGTGTGTCCCCCCATTGGGCGAGGTTTGTCCATCCTGTATGGACTTGGAGGCCAGCAGAAGTAAGCATAGCACTTGGTGTGGGACATATTATCCAGCAAACTCAAAAGGTGTTAGATAGCAGAGATTCTGCTAGCCCTACAAGACAGCAAATATTTCACTCACCACCCACCTCTTCTATTACTGGCTACAGGCAACACAGTGGCTTGGTTGCTAGCATTTATGCCTTGCAGAACTGGGGTCCTATGTTCGAATTCCAGACTGAAGGCCATCTGCATGGAGTTTGATTGCTCTCCCTTTGTGTGATTTCCAATGGGTATGCTGGCTTATGTCAGATTTTTATTGCTACCTGTGTACCTACTGGGGCTATTTTCCCTCGCTTCTGGTCAGGACAGTAAATCATGGGAAAACTTTCTAGATGAGGACACAAAGAGTTATAGAAAAAAATAGAACATCTAGCAATGTTCCCGCTTTGGTTACATCTGCATTCCTCATTTCTTTTAAGGTCATCACAGGGACAGGAAGTGAGGTGAAACCACCCCAATGGGGTTACAGACAGATACAAAAATCTGATCAAAGTTCTGAATGATACCCACTCTGCATTTGGCTGGATCTGGCATTTAAGCATAGTAAACAAAGCTAACATGGGTTTAGTACAGATATACTTCAAACATAAAACATGCTGCAGTTTTCTGCCTCAATTCATTATTGTCAGAGGAAAGCAGACGAAAAATGCAAAGGTAGAACAAAAAATTAACATGCAATTGGAGAAGGGGTAGTAGTGGCTTTTATACAGAACCAATCACTAAAAAAGGAATGGTAAATTAACACGTTTACGGTTTAGAATTCAGGTTTAGGAGTGGAATATATATATATTTCTGAGCATTAGTCTCTGTTTGCCAGACCAGGTGTACCTTTATGCTTCATTGTCTGCCTGCAAGCATTACAGGCAGTTTAGAAAGAAGGCATTGGCGAGACATTACAGGATATTGTCATTACACTACCTGTACACAGCACACTCCCAGCACGGCTAAACCAGATGTTCAGGTGACAACCTGTGCCCGTCTCCTTGGTCATATAAATGTCTTAGTAGAATGATTATACCATGAGTAATGTTGCTCCCCAGTTCCTGACTTGTAAAGTGTACCTGTCATGAGAGAAATGCCATTAGGATCTGCCTTTTAGAAGTAATAGTTACTTAGTCGCATGACTACTCCGGAGTCACATGTCCAGAACAAGCATGCATTCAATGAAGGTCAGAGGCAAGTTGGATGTCCTACACAGTGGTGTCCCTAGGCGGGAGCAGGGGTTGCGCGCTGCACCTGGTGACACCTATCGCACGGGGTGACACCAGACCCTCTTCACGTGCTCCACGAAAAGGAAAGTTTTACAGCAAGCCGACGATCCCCGCAAGATGGATTGGATTTGCGGATTCTCAGATCCGTTCCATCTTGAGGGGATCTTCGGCTTGCAACCATACTGGTTTAACTGATCTAGGCAAGGCTGTGCAAAATCCAGGACTTGTCTGTAACCAGGAAATGCGGCCGCGATAGCAGGAGCCTCCTTCATCTGACATCACTTCTCGAGCATGTGCAGACCGGACCGGTGTTGAAAGATCCCCCGTATAGGTTGCAAGCCGACGATCCCCACAAGATGGATCAGATCTGCGGATTGGGGAGCATAATGGACCGGACTCTGATCCATTATGCTTAATCCGCAGATCCGATCCATCCTGCGGGGATCGTCGGAGGGGTGACACCAAGTGTTACCGCACAGAATGACACCAACCCTAGGGACGCCCCTGGTCCTACACATTTCAGGTCAGAAAGCTATTGAAGACAAAATATCACAGACAGACAGGCAATTGGCAATTTCAGATGGAGAGGTCAGCAACAACCAATATACAGTATTTCTCTCATGAGAAGTTTGCTTTAAAATAGCTATTCAATTAGTTCCTATTGGTGAGCTATATTCTGCTGGAGAGTTGGAATAAGGCTCACCCAAAGGAACAATTAGGGCTGCAACAAGGAGTGGACAGGAACATTTTTGCTAAAAAAGTTGGAAACGTCTCTGTAATCTAACATGGCAGGTTAAACTCAGGAAGCTGAGAAATTAAAGATTAAGTTCACAAAATGTGAACTTGTCTTTTAAGAGATACATTTGTTGTATGGTACAAGAGGAAAGCAGAAGGGAAATTCATACAACATACATGTCCTTTTTGGTTGCCTTTGACAATACTGGACACTTTGTAAGGGTTAGTCTTTACATAATAACACCACAGATAGCAGTCCAAACTGTGTGCTCCACCCGAGTACAAATAAAGGGATATTCCATACAATGATAAAGTACTACCAGTATGTATAGTTCAAGAAGCCCTATATATATGCACTTAAAGATTTGTATTTTTTTAAAGCAGTATTAAACCCCAAAACAAGAATTTAATACAGTATACTGCAGCTTCCAAATTCTTAGATATGTTGGTTGCATCAGTTTTCATTTTTATGCTTTTTTTCCTTTATTTTCGCCTGATGATCCAGTCAGTAAATCTGTTATTTATTTTTTTAACAGACCAAGCTATCCAGCAAAAGTAGCAGCTAGTGGTGTGAAAGTGGTACGATAGTTTTTTTTTTTTTTTTAATACATACAGCAGCAGCTCGGCCCAGATCCCCCCTCACTGGGTCACTGGCAGTGATGGACAACAGTAGGAGCCAACATCCTCCCGCTGCTGTCTCAGCCAATCAGGAGGGAGAGTGCCCATTAAGCATAAGTTATTCACCTTCATGGGCTTGTTCACACAGCACTGCATGCTAAAATGCTATTAATCAGCAATACGTACATTAGTAATGATCAACTTTCTCCAGAACTAAACCCACCACATTATCTAAAAAAAAAAAAAAAATGTGTTCACCCCCCTCAAAAAATTTATTTGGTTATTAAAATCTATCAGATGAAATATGACTATGATACACGATCTGAAGGAGGGGATCTTTACTTCTGGCATAGAAGCTTGTTTGTTTTAAAGTGTTACTAAACCCACAACAGTAAAATCAGTCTGTATATGCAGTCAAGCATGCTTGTTATACTCAATTTGGAACCTAAGGGGTTAATCCTCCACATTATGTAAAAAGGCGGTTTGATCCTGTTTTCTCTGATCCTCCCTTTCTGCTACTGTCCCCAATCCATCTTCTGATTGTACAGAGTGCTCTGATTCACTCTGCACATGCTCAGTTTAGTGTGTATGGTTTTGGGGGGGTGCATGTGATCAGCACAGGGCCAATCAGCACTGTCCAGACAGAGGGTCAGGGGTTATACAGCCTCACAGAACAGCAAGAGCAGTACCTCCTACAAGCTTTAACCAGTGTCAGCTGGACACTAATAGAAGTCACAAGACTGCTCTAACTGCTGATAAGAAAAAGGTATTCAGCAGTTTATATTTACTAAAATTGCATTTCCATTTCTGACAAAGAATGGCATAAGCATATACTCCTGCACTGGAGGATGGACTCCACAAAGGTTAGAACCACAAGTATGATGCCTAGAAACTCCACGCTTTGCTGCCCTCAACGGACCAGGGGGATCAAAAGTACTGCATGCAAAGAAACACAAAGAGGGAGCACGGGCCTAGTGCATTACCTTTTAAAAGATCATTTATTGTAAAAATAAGTGGTAATATACTTGCAAAAGGAACAAATGTCAAGGGCACATCATATAAAGTACAGCAAGGACCAGTCCCACTGGATGATATCCGTAATGGGACTTCTAGACCTCCAAATGACTGACGCGTTTCGAGGACTTGCCTCTTCATTAAGGATTTAGAAGTACATGGGGTGGTCCACTAATTTCATGTTGATTTATTCCCATCACACGCATCCTCATTTTCCCATGTTTAGTTTCTGCATAATTCATTCCCCCCCCCCCTTTTTTTTTCTATCAGTACTCCTATTTTATCCTTTAACAATAGCCCTGAATTTTCAGATTTTTTCGCCATTTTTCATTTAATTTCTTTTCTTTTTGAGTTCCACCACTTGAGTCTGTATACAATATATTAGTTGAAGCATATCTGCTATTATCTAGCACTACATGAGATCCTTCTTTGATATAGAGATATGTCTATGTAACACTCCTTTGTTTTCAAGTATACACATACATACATACATATGCACCTTTTCCACTTATTTTATCCCAATCAGAGCTCTATTTACACTTGTATACATTTTACTAAAGCCTTTATTCATCTAAATTTATACATAATATTGGTTTGAATTCACAATATTATGAATTAGTATGGTTACATTTGCCCGTTTCTGTCCATTCTGCCCATACCTTCAATCACATCATAGTGTACACATCCATACAGAACTTATGCCATACCTCATCATTTATTTATTTAGTACCAGTCCTTCATCTATGAATTATTCATTACAACCAATATTACCATTTCCATTATCACTATTAATTTTTACAGTATTTATCAATGCATTATTTATCATCCATTATCATTATTTACTTCTGTTTCTTAGGGGGTGTCCCCAGCAATGAATATCATGCATTTATTGGCATGTATTTATATTTAATTTTCCTTTGCATTATCACACACAGACAGCGGTGTAACCATGGACAGGGACACACCATCTTCTTCCTTTTCCTGCTGGAGCACATGGTGGGCCAGTACTTTCGGCGGTGGCGGTCAGCTGACTCCTGACATCCGGCGGCTCTCCACGCTTAGCCTTCCCAGTCCATGTTGGAGCGCACATTAGGCCGGAACTTCAGGCCACATCTGCCAGCTGACGAGTCAGCCAACACTGCTGATCTCGGATTTGTTGTGGAAAGCTTCCTTCCTCTACAATGCGAACATAGAACACCCTTCATCCCGTGGACCGCATGCGTTCCAGCATTTGACACACACATGCAATATTCCCTATTCCCTTCACTTCAGTGTATCATCACATCCCTGTCCATCTTAGCCCACACAACATGGCCCAGGGATCTAGGATGCTTTACATATCACTGACACGGATGATGTGAGTGCATATATCTCCATTTCATTGTTGTGACAAGTTTGTAGGCATCATTTTATTGTTCATTTACCATGCTTATAATATTTTTTTCCTTTTGGTCTGCTTATTTGTTGATTATCAGTACACTATGAATCTTGGTTGTTATTTTTTTGTGCAGCTATGAAGTACCTGGCTGACCTCTGTTCGTGTGTCCTTCAGTAATTTATGCAGTATGACACATATTGGGCTTTTATTTATTTATGTATTTTTATTATCTATCATATTTTATATATTTTTATTCATGTCCATTACATGTTTACTACATGTCTATATATACGTACATGCTTGTTATTGATTTGTTAACAATTGTAACTAGGTTTACCATCGGGTCCTTTGGCTCCACCAACAAGAGCGTTTGACATGCTTGTTTTGCCCGCCCATGGGTGGATCCTCAATCACCCACCCTCAGGATACTAGTCTATTTAAGAGGATACTGGCATTACAGTTATCGGCTCTGAGGAAGAGGAAAGTCCTCGAAACGCATCAACAATTTGGAGGTCTAGGAGTCCCATTACGGATATCATCCAGTGTGACTGGACCTTGCTGTACTTTATATGATGTGCCCTTGACATTTGTTCCTTTGTGAGTATATTACCACTCATTTATACAATAAATGATCTTTTAAAAGATAATGCACTAGGCCCGTGCACCCTCTGTTTGTTTCTTTGCAATTGCATTTCCATGTTGTGTGTACTGTGAGAGACCAGATAGAGTGAATGCAGGGTCCTGGGTTTAGTAACACTTGTAGGTTGGTTAATTGGCGAATATGTGTATGTATGAATGTGCGTAAGGGATTTTAGATTGTACGCTCCTTGAGGGCAGGGACTGATGTGAATGTACAATATATATGTAAAGTTCTGTGTAAATTGTTGGTGCTACCTGTAATAATAAATAATGTGACACTCAGGACACCTGCACTGGGGACTCAAACAATATTTTGCAACAGGTGAGATGTACAAGATATGATATTTTAAGAGCTTTGCAGACTTAAGCACATTCTAATCAAGATTCTTTCATTTCAGAACTTTTTTCCTGGATTTTTTATCCTAAGGCAGAAATGGCTTTTGTGAGATTATGCCATCAACCTGAACATAGAACAGAACTACAATGTGTTAGAGCGAGAGAGTTACATGCTATGCCGTGCAACTGTTTTATATGGATCATATCACTTTCACACAGAGATTTTTTATAGGTAATAGTAATAATAATTAGTATTTTTACTTCTGACAATTTAATTCATATGACATTTCCCAACGGTTTAAAATCTGGATAACATTTAAAGCAGAACTCCGGGCAGAAATGTCTTGATATGCCGATTTCCTACCTTCACTGAATATGTCATCCATGTTCTGGTTTACTCAGTAGTTGCTCTGAAATAGCCTATTCACTTTCAAATCAAACCATGAATTCTCTTTGGTTTCCTGTTTGTAAGACCAGTGGCTGCTATGCCTCCTATTCCCCCAGCAATATGTCTTGGCACATCCCTTCTGTAGTTCTTTCTCCAGGGAGCAGTAATGTAATTCAGCCCCACTTGCAGTGGTGGCTAGACAGACTCTCAGGTGAATTCAATCTGTACAGGCCTAGTGTACCTGCTTACATTCACTACAATTCCCTGTGTTGATGGGAAGTGTAGTTTCCTGAGATTATTATTATTATACAGTATTTATAAAGCGCCAATAGTTCGCTCAGCGCTGTACATTATAAAGGGGGACAGAACATGTGACAGAACAATACCAATACAATGCAAAACATGAGGGGATCGAGGGCCCTGCTCTTTCAAGCTTACAATCTAGGAGATGATAGGATATGATCCAAAGACATGCTGGTAGGTGAACTGGTTCCTGTCTAAATTGGCCCTACTATGTGTATGTATGAATGTGAGTTAGGGACCTTAGATTGTACGCCCCTTGATGGTTAGGGACCGATGTGAATGTACAATATATTTGTAAAGTGCTGCGTAAAATTGACGGCGCTATATAAGTACCTGTAATAAATACATAAATAAATGATGTAATACTGGCTGTTACCCCTCCTCCTTGGCAGTGCAGATGCAGTTCTATTTTGAATTACAGAGATTAGGTCATAAAATTCAATTAGACTTTTCTCCTAACTGGTAAGGATTTTCAAAATTTTATTAACCGTTTAGTGTTTTGTGCTGGGGGTGTACTAATGTGTGAGTTTTTTGCCCATCCCGGAGTTCTTCCTTAAATCAAGAGAAAATGGATATTTATGCACATTGGACTTTATGCTGTATGCAAGAAAGAACAATATAGTACTTTAGATTGTGAATCCTAACGGCAACCTGAATTACTCCCTGGAGTTCCTCTACTGTAGGGATGCTAAACCTTTCCTGTACTCCACTATCATCCTAATCCTTTGTTGGGCCTCCCAACATTTATGTGCTAACTTTATCATTTTCCTCCCTGCTCCCATGTGGCATCACTCAGGCCTGGCAATAGGTAATTCAGACACCAAGTAGACAGGCGGCAAGGAGGGTGGAAAGGGTAGGTGAATTGCTCCTTAGGATTCCTACAGTAATGTGAACCTGTTATTGTGCCCAGCTCATGAAAATAAGCACATTTATTATTTGTTAACCCACAATAAATAATGGATGCTTATTAGTGCTGACTCACTCACATCATTCATTCACTAACTAGTACTCCGCTGCACTGCAGTGCAAAAACAAAAGTTAAAGACCAATGCAAATCAATGGTCATCAAAATTTTTTTATTTTTTTTTAATCAAAAAGCTTGTTTTAGCTTAAAGTGCATGTCAAGACAGTTTTTTTTTTCGCATTGAGTAGGGGAATGCCAGAACCTCCCTCCATTAGGTTAATACAATATCTCAAGCTCTATTAAATGATTTTTTTTATTTCTCCACTTTCCATCGGTTGACAGTGGCTTTAACAGGCAGGAAGGAATGTAAACTTTGCAACAGTGACCAAAAAAAAAAGCCTCCTTTGATAAAAGTCCAGTTAGGCATGCAGTACCATCAGGAGTTTGGTTCAGCAGTGTATTCTTGTCTGGTAGCAGCTAATGGAACAGCTCTAAAACAGCCTTTCTCAACCAGGTTGCCCAGGAACCCTGGGGTGCCTTGAGGTTTCTTCAGGGGTGCCTTGGCAAAATGTCAAAAAATTGCCCAAAACTTGTATATAAGCCAGCGGGTGGAACACGCCTGCCTTTTAGTTACACAAAGCCACAGGTTTTCATTGTGCACCATTACGACCTTCTAGCCGCCGGCGTCCTGACAATCAATGACATCATTAGTTGATAAGGAGGATGTCAGCTGCCTGCACAGCATCCTAGGCTGACCCTCCCCCACCCCTCTTCATCAGTGCTTGAGTCACATTAGCTTGGTGAGGGAGAGGAGAAACAATGGAATACTAGTCAGTGCCAGGGTGCAAAAGTGTATTTGCTTTGAAAGAATAAATCACCTCTAATGTTGGGTGTCCTACATGTGTGGATGTTGCTGCGTTATATAAAACTATTAGAATAGTTTTCACATTTTAGAATGGAGTGCCCTTTAAAAATTATGGACAGTCTAGAGCAGGGGTGGGCAACTGTGGCCTTCGAGCTGTTGTAGAAATACAAGTCCCATGAGGCATTGCAAAACTGACAGTTACAAGCATGACTCCCAAAGGCAGAGGCATGATGGGACTTGTAGTTCACCAACAGCTGGAGGGCCACAGTTGCCCACCCCTGGTCTAGAGGCACCCCATTTTAGAATGGGGTGCCTCAAGACTGTCCATAATTTTAAAGGGTGCCTTGAATGAAAAAAGGTTGAGAAACACTGCTCTAGAAGAAGGGCACGTAACACATTGTATTTTATTGTGGGATCATAAAAAGAGTTGGTATTATTTTATTGTTTAATAGGTACCAGATTTCTAGAAGGCTCCTTTCATGAGATAGATTCCGTTCCAGTCAGTAAGGGATCCATATTCCCTGCTGATCAGAGGAGCGTGGGCACATGACAGGTCCACGTCCACTCTCAGTTTCTGCAGAATGGACTGAGCTGCCCTGCTCTATGGGAGGCCAGGATCCTTCATCTGATCTGCCTAAACAGAAGATAATGGATTGCCTTTTTTTTTTTTTTAAATAGGACTCAAAGGTAGGCTGGTGTAAACAGACACGAGTCACTTTACACCTGCCTGCACATAGGAATGCATTGACCTTCTGCTCAGATCTGCCTGAAAAACTGACAGGCGGACCTGATTGGACCACCCGCATTGATGGGGACTTAGAAGGCAGTAGAGGACTGCAACATATACGTTTACATTTTCTGAAGTATACAGTGTGATACATTTGTTTTTGTTTGTTTTTTTTTGGGGGGGGGGGGGTGAGTATATGTGTGTGTGTGTATATGAATAACTATTGTATACTTATGCATGGCTCACTTTATGTACTCATGCTGCCACAGAATTCTAAAAACAATTCAAGTCTGACACTGGTCCAGGACAATGTGCATTCTCCAACTGCCTTACCATTTGTATGCATGAATAATATCATATAAGAGTGAGGAGATGATACATAGTAGTTCTCTTTTTTTTTTTTTTTTTAAAGGTATATGCTAATATACATTTATAAAAATTCTTTATTTTTGATAGATTATATAGCAACTGACAAACTCTTTTAGGGCTATTTTCAAAATTGCAATTAGAAAAAAAAAATCTGGCAGAGGTTCTAGTCTCTCTCTACTTTACTAATCAGCATTTGTATTTCAGTGTTGCAGATTTTTCATCTCTCCCTGCCTGGTAAAATGATCAGATCAGAAGTCAGGTGAATCTCTCTAAATCTGGCCATAGATGGAATGAATCTCAGCTGGTTCAGCAGGGTCCAGCTGAGATTCGATCCAAGTATCAGAAGGCTGGTTGTACTGAAATCGATCCATCGATCGACTTGGGAATATCCAGTCTGTCGGATTTTTAAGATGCGATTACTGCTGGCGGCTATAGCTGCTAGAATTAGTCATTATGTTCTGCCAGCCGGGAAGGCTCCCCACTGATAGAACATCATCGTGTTGCGGAAAGAACTGGCTGTGTTGATGGGGGAATTGA
Source organism: Staurois parvus (assembly GCF_062004578.1). Classification (NCBI taxonomy): domain Eukaryota; kingdom Metazoa; phylum Chordata; class Amphibia; order Anura; family Ranidae; genus Staurois; species Staurois parvus. The sequence continues at coordinate 1,240,544 of NW_028318392.1, forward strand.
GCAAATTTCTTTCCTTCCACCCATAGTCGAAGGAAAGAAAATTGACAAAAGGAACAAAAAAAATCTAATTTGTGCTATCTGAAACAAAAAAAAAACCTCTTTGCTTTACAAACACACTTTGAAAGTCTTGTTCTGTACTTTAGGATATAGGACTTTTTTAGTCCATGGGAATGTTTCTCTGTCCTAAAAATGTTTGCTCTACCACACCTATAAGCAGATTGTAAATATTTAGGCTCTTGTCATCCTAGAAGTAGAATAAATCTCTCAGCTGCTTCAGATGTTGTCTTATCTGTTTATAAGATCACTCCACAGTGACTTCAGTCTCAGCATTTGTTATTATATCACCTCTCTTACATCCAAACTTGTTCTCACAGATTTCCTAATATTGCTCTCGGCAAATAGAAGAAACAAGGAAAATACAAACTATCAACCCGTCAACAACGACCTATATAGAAGTCTCGCCTGTGAACATTCCTTCACAACATTCAGATTGATCAATCAAAATATGCCATTAAAGTCTTCACTACTTCGCTCCCTACTACTGCTAGTTTTATTTTGTTTTATTATCTAACTAAATCAATAAAATGCTCTAAATGTTTGTTTTCTGTAAAATGCAAATAGAAAATATTTCTATATTTCTGTGTGTTCAGCACTTGCAGTAGCATTAAACCCTCAGTGTTTTTTTCGCTTTATACATGGAGTACAATAAAATATACATTTCACAGTAAATTATCTGTCTAAATGCTTGTGCAAGCAATTGCAGTATACAACTTTCAATGCTGCTGGCTCCTGCTCCCTCAGTGCTGCTTCCCTGAACTGTTGTCACAGGAAAAAGTTAACCACGGACAGTGCAGTCTCCAGCTTGGAGAAGGGAGGGAGAAGGAGGAGGGAAGAGCAGGGAAGTGCCTTGCCATCCTAGGCTATGGGGCTCTATGTTTCTATTGATGCACACAATGTAGGGAAACAACTACAAGCAGGGGTGGCTCCACAGGATGCTGCAAGAGAAAGGAGCCATCCTGAAACAGAAAACCTGGGTCTCATTCCACCAGCTTAAACTGGAACATAAGCAAGGATTTAGGCTAGGTTCAGGCTAGGTGATGCGGCTACGGATCAGCACGAAAACCAGTGTAGCCACACCACCCGCACAGAGGAATGCGGACCCGTGGGTGGATGCCATTAGTTCTAATGGCACGCCGCCCGCACTGGAAAACGCAACCGTACTGGGAACCGAGGTTCCCGCGTGGGCTGCATTTTCAGAAGTGCAGGGACTTCTTCCCTGCATGTCATGGGGCACGGGGGTCCATTCAAATGAATGGGCTCTTGTGCCCGCGCAAAACGCAGCCCGTGCAGCCACATATATGTAAACCAGGGGTAAAAGATAAAGAAGCTGCATACTCTGTATGTCATTAAAATCAGCTGGGCTAAATAGCTCTTTAATCACTTGCCCTCCTGTGAATTTACCCCCACCCCTCTATTGTTTGTGTTACGGCGCTGCATTACTTTAACTGACAATTGGGAGGTCATGCAACACTGTACCCAAATTAAATTTACATCCTTTTTTTCCCCACGAATTGAGCTTTCTTTTGGTGGTTTCTGATCACCTGTGCGATTTTTATTTTTTGCACTATAACAAAAAAAAAAAAAAGACTGACAATTTTGAGAAAAAAAACAATATTTTTGACTTTTTGCTTTTAAACATGTCCAGTAAAAAAAAAATTTTAAAAATCAAATGTCGTCATAAATTTAAGCCAAAATGTATTCTGCTACATGTCTTTGTTAAAATAAAAATCCCAATACGTGTAATAATGGCAACGATCAGTGACTTATAGCGGGACTGAGAGACTGTGGCAGGCATTCTGACACTGGGGGGAACTGACTTGGTGTCACTGATGTCCCCTGTGACACCAATACAGTGATTAGTGCTAAAAAAAAAAAAAAAAAAAAAAAAGAACCGACACTGTACTAATGGCACTGGGCAGGGAGGGGTTAACATGAGGGGCGATCAAAGGGTTAACTGTGTGCTGTTTTACATAGTGCTATGTGCTTCACTGTAAGCACACTGCTTTGCAACTGTGCTGTGCACAGTCATCCAAAGCAGTGTGCATGAGCTGACAGGGAATAGAACGGTTTTGTTTACAAACCGTTCTCCTCCCCGTTGGAAATGTCCAGCAATCACCGGGCGCCAGCGAGTAATCACCGACTGTGACCCAGTGCTTGACAGTTGCGGCTGAGAATGGCGGCACGGGTAGGGAGGCGCGTGCCCTACCCAGAAATGCAAAAATCATGTATATATATATATACACGTGATTTTGCACATCTGTGCCGCCCTATAGCAGTATATCTCCTATAGGGCGGTCGGGAAGCGGTTAATAAAAAATTATAAAATGGCTCTGCTGGTAAACAGACCAAAAGAGATGGTATATCAGATTACACACAGCAGGTATGACACACACACACACACACACACACACACACACACACACAGACAAAGCAATCCCAGCAGTATTACACCCCATACACACTGGGCGTTTAGCCCCAGTGCATGGAGTTCTGGCATTAGGCTGGGGGCAGAGGACACAGGTGTCCCATCCAGCCCTGCTGCCAGATGGACAGGGCACTTATATGTATGAATGTTTAGGCCAGTATACTGTACACACAGGAACAAATTCCCAGAATGAAAGAAGTCTGCCCAAAACATTTGTAGAGCCAAGATCCCCTCCAGGCCACAGCAGTTGGAGGCTGGAGGTAGTGGGGCTGGATGGGACACCTGCCCTTCTCTAACTGCTACACACCAGAGCTAAACTTTCAGTGTGCATGGGGTTTTAAAGTGTTACTAAACCCAAGACCCTGAATTCACTATATCTGGTCTCCCACAGTACACACAACAAGGAAATTCAATTATTTTAGTAAATATAAACTGCTAAATACCTTTTCTCATCAACAGTTAGAGAAGTCTTGTGACTTCTATCAGTTTTCAGCACAGCACTGGTTAAAACTTGTAGGAGGAGTTTTCATTCTGCTGTAAGAGGATGCAGAACCCCTGACCTCTGTCTGGACAGTACTGATTGGCCCTGTGCTGATCACATGCACTATCCCAAGAGAAAAAAAACCTCTCTAGCAATACACACAAAATTGAGCATGTGCAGAATTACTCCACACAATATGTCTTATCAGGAGATAAGAGGGGGACACTGGAAGAAGGGGAGGATAGAGAAGTCAGGATCAAACAGCGTTTTTACACAATGCAGAGGACAGGGGCGGACTGACCATTTGGAAAGTCGGGCAATGCCCGAGGGCCCGGGGTCAGTAGAGGGCCCATGAGATGCCCCTAGTACCTTTTTCATAGGCTTTTTTGAGTTTGGGCAAGGACACAGGGGCCCCATGATCCCCTATTGCCCGAGTTGTCAGTCCGCCCCTGGCAGAGGATTAACCCCTTAGGTTCCACAGTGTGAACAACAAGTATGCTTTACTGCATATACAGACTGATTGTACTGTTGTGGGTTTAATAACACTTTAAACCTTCAGTCTTAAATTCTTCACTCTTCAACAGTGTTCTTCCAAGTAAGCAAGCAATGCTAGGCTTTCCAATTAGAAAGCCCAGCTTGTATTTCAAATAGAGCAATAAGGTAGCACATTCCAGCCTCCTTATTAGGCAATGAATTAGCTTCACCTCCTCTTAGAGTGAGCTGACCCAGAAAACAGTAATACTAACTCAGGAAGTTCTAGAGCAGTGGTTCTCAACCTTTCTAATGCTGCGACCCCTTAATACAGTTCCTCATGTTGTGGTGACCCTCAACCATAAAATTATTTTCGTTGCTACTTCATAACTGTAATTTTGCAGTGGGAGGACTAGCGCCCCATCACTGATGTCAGTGGGATGAATAGTGTCCCATCGTTGGTATCAGTGGGATGAATAGTGCCCCATCTTTGGTGTCAGTGGGAGGAATAGTGTCCCATCGTTGGTGTCAGTGGGAGGAATAGTGCCCCATCATTGGCATTAGTGGGAGGAATAGTGTCCCATCATTGGTATCAGTGGGAGGAATAGTGCCCCATCATTGGTATCAGTGGGAGGAATAGTGCCCCATCATTGGTGTCAGTGGAAGGAATAGTGCCCCATCATTGGTGTCAGTGGGAGGAATAGTGCCCCATCATTGGTGTCAGTGGGAGGAATAGTGCCCCATCATTGGTGTCAGTGGGAGGAATAGTGCCCCATCATTGGTGTCAGTGGAAGGAATAGTGCCCCATTGTGGGTGTCAGTGGGAGGAATAGTGCCCCATTGTGGGTGTCATTGGGAGGAATAGTGCCCCATCATTGGTGTCAGTGGGAGGAATAGTGCCCCATCATTGGTGTCAGTGGGAGGAATAGTGCCCCATTGTGGGTGTCAGTGGGAGGAATAGTCCCCATTGTGGGTGTCAGTGGGAGGAATAGTGCCCCATTGTGGGTGTCATTGGGAGGAATAGTGCCCCATCATTGGTGTCAGTGGGAGGAATAGTGCCCCATCGTTGGTATCAGTGGGAGGAATAGTGCCCCATCGTTGGTGTCAGTGGGGGGAGGAATAGTGCCCCATCGTTGGTGTCAGTGGGGGGAGGAATAGTGCCCCATCGTTGGTGTCAGTGGGGGGAGGAATAGTGCCCCATCGTTGGTGTCAGTGGGGGGAGGAATAGTGCCCCATCGTTGGTATTAGTGACACAAATGATGGGGCACTATCCCTTCCACTGACACCAATGATACTTACCTTGCTGACCCCTGCTCCAGCCTGGGCTCGCTCTCTCCCTCTCCCATCTACAGCCTGCATACCTGGCTGCAGCAGCAACATTTGCACTTACCTGTCAGCTGTCTTCCTTCTCTGGCCTCTCTCTTCACTCGCTCCTGCAGCTCCCTTGATCTTCGATCTCCGCGCGCTACCGCTCGGCTCCTCCTCTCCAAGCTCCACCTCCTCGCCGGTGATTGGCCGCCTGTGTGCCTCTCCTGAGCTACAGTTCCGGTGGCCAATCAGCGGCGAGGAGGCGGAGCTGTTGAGTGATCCCGGAGGTGTGGCCAGGTTACAGGGGCAGCATATCATCCCGCCCACAGATCGCCTGAGACAGGAGCGGTGTCTCGGTTCCTAAGACCATCGGAAATATGTGTTTTCCGATGGTCTTAGGCGACCCCTGCGAAATGGTCGTTCGACCCCCAGGTTGAGAACCGCTGTTCTAGAGAGATTTTATGGACAAGCAGAGCTGTGTACATCTCAAGAATGGATGGTCAAAATATTGAATGTTCTGGCAGGTAAATCCGTAAACAAAAATATTTCAACACAGCCTTGTATGAGCTTGATCGTAGCAAGATATGAATTTCACACTTAAACAGCAGACATCCACATGTATTTAAAAAATGATATATACTGTGTAAGTGTAGATATATATATATTGTACATACAGTATCTCCCAGAAGTGAGTACACCCCTCACATTTTTGTAAATATTTTATTGTTCTTTAATCTTTTCATGTGACAACACTGAAGAAATGATACAAGAAATGTATCAATGGCACCTGTTTGAACTTGTTATCAGTATAAAAGACACCTGTCCACAACCTCAAACAGTCACACTCCAAACTTCACTATATTGAAGACCAAAGAGCTGTCGAAGGACACCAGAAACAAAATTGTAGACCTGCACCAGGATGGGAAGACTGAATCTGCAATAGGCAAGCAGCTTGGTGTAAACAAATCAACTGTGGGAGCAATAATTAGAAAATGGAAGACATACAAGACCACTGATAATCTCCCTCAATCTGGGGCTCCACGCAAGATCTCTCCCCGTAGGGTCAAAATGATCACAAGAACGGTGAGCAAAAATCCCAGGACCACACGGGGGGACCTAGTGAATGACCTGCAGAGAGCTGGGACCAACGTAACAAAGGCTACCATCAGTAACACACTACGCCGCCAGGGACTTAGATCCTGCAGTGCCAGACGTGTCCCCCTGCTTAAGCCAGTACATGTCCGTGCCCGTCTGAAGTTTGCTAGAGAGCATTTGGATGATCCAGAAGAGGATTGGGAGAATGTCATATGGTCAGATGAAACCAAAATAGAACTGTTTGGTAGAAACACAACTCGTCGTGTTTGGAGGAGAGAGAATGCTGAGTTGCATCCAAAGAACACCATACCTACTGTGAAGCATGGGGGTGGCAACATCATGCTTTGGGGCTGTTTCTCCGCAAAGGGACCAGGACGACTGTACAGGACAGAATGAATGGGGCCATGTATCGTGTGATTTTGAGTACAAACCTCCTTCCATCAGCAAGGGCATTGAAGATGAAACGTGGCTGGGTCTTCCAACATGACAATGCTCCCAAACATACCACCCGGGCAACGAAGGAGTGGCTTGGTAAGAAGCATTTCAAGGTCCTGGAGTGGCCTAGCCAGTCTCCAGATCTCAACCCCATAGAAAACCTTTGGAGGGAATTGAAAGTCTGTGTTGCCCAGCGACAGCCCCAAAACATCACTGCTCTAGAGGAGATCTGCATGGAGGAATGGGCCAACATACCAACAACAGTGTGTGCCAACCTTGTGAAGACTTACAGGAAACGTTTGACCTCTGTCATTGCCAACAAAGGATATATAACAAAGTATTGAGATGAACTTTTGATATTGACCAAATACTTATTTTCCACCATAATTTGCAAATAAATTCTTCCCAAATCAGCCAATGTGATTGTCTGGATTTGTTTTCTCATTTTGTCTCTCATAGTTGAGGTCTACCTATGATGCCAATTACAGGCCTCTCTCATCTTTTTAAGTGGGAGAACTTGCACAATTGGTGGCTGACTAAATACTTTTTTGCCCCACTGTGTGTGTATATATATATATACACATATACACACACACACACACACACACACAGTTGTGTTCAAAATAATAGCAGTGTGTTGAAAAAAGTGAATAAAGCTCAAAATCCTTCTAATAGCTTTTATTTCCATACACACAAATGCATTGGGAACACTACACATTCTATTCCAAATCAAAACATGAAGAAAAATATATCAAATTTGTGTTGTTCCTCTAAAAAAATTGAAGAAAAGTGAATATTAGACTATTCAAACATTTTTCAGTTTATATAGTGAATGTTTGAGTTTGTAAATAAGAATAAAAACACTGCTATTTTTTTGAAGATTTTGCTTTCCTTTTGAATCACTTAATGAATATTTAGTTGTATAAGCACTGTTTCTGAGAACTGCTGTACATCTGTGTTGCATGGAGTCAACCAACTTCTGGCACCTGTGAACAGGTATTCCAGCCCAGGATGATTGGACTACATTCCACAGTTCTTCTCTATTTCTTGGTTTTGCCTCAGAAACTGCATTTTTGATGTCACCCCACAAGTTTTCTATTGGATTAAGATCCGGGGATTGGGCTGGCCACTCCATAACGTCAATCTTGTTGGTCTGGAACCAAGATGTTCCACGTTTACTGGTGAGTTTGGGGTCGTTGTCTTGTTGGAACACCCATTTCAAGGGTTTTTCCTCTTCAGCATAAGGCAGCATGACCTCTTCAAGTATTCTGATGTATTCAAACTGATCCATGATCCCTGGTATGCGATAAATAGGCCCAACACCGTAGTATGAGAAACATTCACATATCATGATGCTTGCACAACCATGCTTCACTGTCTTCACAGTGTACTGTGGCTTGAATTCAGTGTTTGGGGGTCGTCTGACAAACTGTCTCCGGCCACTAGACCCAAAAAGAACAATCTTACTTTCATCAGTCCACAAATTGTTGCGCCATTTCTCTTTAGGCCAGTCAATGTGCTCTTTGGCAAATTGTAACCTCTTCAGCACGTCTTTTTTTCAACAGTGGGACTTTGCGGGGGCTTCTTGCAGATAGCTTGGCTTCACATAGGTGTCTTCTAATTGTAACAGTACTCACAGGTAACTTTAGACCTTCTTTGATCTTCCTGGAGCCGATTGTTGGCTGAGTCCTTGCCATTTTGGATATTCTTCTATCCATTCTAATGGTAGTTTTTCGCTTTCTTCCACGTCTTTCAGGTTTTGGTTGCCATTTTAAAGCATTTGCGATCAATTTAGCTGAGCAGCCTATCATTTTATGCACTTCTTTATATGTTTTCCCCTCTTCAATCAACTTTTTAATCAAGGTACGCTGTTCTGAACAATGTCTGGAACGACCCATTTTCAGAGAGAATTGCACTGTCCCAGCATGTACAACATTTGCTGCCTTCCTTCCTTAAATAAGGGCAATAATTGCCACCTGTTTTTCAAAGAATGAATGACCTCACTAATAGAACTCCACACTGCTATTATTTTGAACATGCTCCTTTCAATTAGTGATTCAGTTACACAAAATCAGCAGCATGCATGTCATGACTGTTGGGTCTGTTGGATTTCTATTACTCTACTACACCTGCTAGTAAATTATTTGCCATGTAGAAATATCATTTCTACCAAAAACAGTGATTGATCAGGTTAGTGATGTCTGACTGCTATTATTTTGAACACAACTGTGTATATATATATATATATATATATATATACATATATACACATACATACACACACATGCATACATGCACACACACATATATAAATACACTTTTTTCTTTGCAGGGCTTAAATTACATAGCTAGTGCAGTTTTTGGAAAGAAAAATCTGGGAGTTCAGCTTTAACTTGTGAAATAAAAGTGATCATGTCAGATCAAAGCAAAGCCCGACTTGTGGCATTAGAAAGCATTCATCCATCACATTACACAAAATAACAGGGTCACTTTAAGAACAAAACAAACACGGCTTTTTAGATATAGTACTCAGCAAATACACTAGGTAGCTGGTAATGTGTGCCCTTTTCTGAGAAGGGAATAGTATTTTTAATCCCCTGGGGACTGTCTGTGTCTGTCACCAGTTTAGAACTTGAACAAGACAAAAATAGGCAAGAAGCAGAGTAACCTGGCTCCACACTTCTTTCACTTGCCACTTTCATCTACATGATAATATAAAAAGCAATAACACAATTTAACTTTGCAAACAGTAATCACGAGAATTTCGCTCACCAGGCTGCTGTGAGCGTCACAAATACTCACACATACTGTAAATTATTCAGTACATTTACAATACAATTCAATACATCAGAAATCAGAGAGCCCTGCTCAATAGAGCTCACAATCCATTGCCTAGTACACATGATGAGAAAATTGGATGAAAAATTCTGCTTTTGAGCTATGGTTCGATAATACGATCGTTAGTACACAACTTTTGAGAACCGATCACAACAGTTCATGCAAAATCAGTACAGTATCTGCTCCTAAAAAAAAAAAAAAAAATTTGAGTGACCAAGACCACGCATGCTTGGAAACGAAAGAGTACAATATACACTATATTGCCAAAAGTATTGGGACACCCCTCCAAATTATTGGATTCAGGTGTTTAAATCACCTCCATGGTTACAGGTGTATAAAATCAAGCACCTAGGCATGCAGACTGTTTCTACAAACATTTGTGAAAGAATCGGTTGTTCTCAGAAGCTCGGTGAATTCAAGCGTGGTACTGCGATAGGTTGCCACCTGTGCATCCGTGAAATTTCCTTGCTACTAAATATTTCACAATCAACTGTTAGCTGTACTATAACAAAGTGGAAGGATCTGGGAACAACAGCAACTCAGCCACGAAGTGGTACCACGTAAAATGACAGAGCGGGGTCAGCGCATGCTGAAGCGCACAGTGTGCAAAAGTCGGCAACTGTCTGCATAGTCAATAGCTAAGGACCTCGAAAGCTCCAGAGCTTCATGGAAAGGGGTTCCATGGTCGAACAGCTGCATCCAAGCCTTACAACACCAAGTACATAAAGCATTGGATGCAGTAGTGTAAAGCACGTCACCACTGGACTGTAGAGCAGTGAAAACGTGTTTCCCTGGAGTGAGGGATCACGCTTCTCTGTCTGGCAATCCAATGAATGTGTCTCAGTTTGGCGGTTGCCAGGAGAAAGGTACTTGCCTGACTGCATTGTATCAAGTGTACAGTTTGGTGGAGGAAGCAATATGGTATGGGGCTGTTTTTAAGGGGTTGGGCTTGGCCCCTTAGTTCCAGTGAAGGGAACACCTAAGGCATATTTTGGACAATTTCATGCTCCCAACTTTGTGAGAACAGTTTGGAGATGGCCTCTGTACCAACATGACTACACACCAGTGCACAAAGCAAGGTCCATAAAGACATGGATGAGCGAACTGGACTGGAACTTGACTGGCCTACACAGAGTCCTGACCTCAACCCTATGGAACACCTTTGGGATGAATTAAGTGTAGACTGCGAGCCAGGCCTTCCCATCACACATCAGTGCCTGACCTCACAAAGGGGCTTCTAGAAGAATGGTCAAATATTCCCATAGACACACTCCTAAACCTTGTGGACAGCTTTCCCAGAAGAGTGGAAGCTGTTATAGCTGCAAAAGGGTGGGCCAACTCAATATTGAACCCTACAGACCAAGACTGGGATGCCATTAAAATTCATGTGCGTGTAAAGGCAGGAGTCCCAATACTTTTGGCAATATAGTGTATTACATCACTTCCAAAGTTGTATTCTGTCTTACAAGAATTTTCGTAACTTTAGTAACCTCTTCATTTTCAATATGAGACTAGCACGCAAACCCTCCCCCCAAAAACAGATGACGATTCATCCAATATGCTCATTGTGTACAAAGCTGAAGAGGAATGGTCAAGTCATACAAAAAGGTAATAACTGTGGGGGGGATGAGCTGATGAAGAAAATAAAATTAGCCATTATGTGGAGGCAGGATAGGCTTGTCTGAAGAGAAGGGTTTTCAGGGATCATGTAAAGCAGTAGGAGATAGTTGGACAGATTGGGGTACGGAGTTCCATAGGATGGGAGAGGCTCTGGAAAAGTCCTGGAGGTGAGCATGGGAGGAGGTGACAGGGGAGCTTGAGAGCAAGAGGTCTTGGGAGGAATGAAGAGAACGATTAGCTTGATATTTCGAGAGATTGATATTTAGTGATATTCTGAGATATTTAGGTTAGTGATGTAGCTGGGGGTAGAGTTGTGAATGGCTTTGTAAGTTTTTGTTAGTATTTTGAATTTATTTTCTTGGGTGAGCAGAAGTTAGTGAAGGGATTGCTAGAGAGGATATTGTATAATATATTGCATAAACAGTCAGCACAATATGAATACCAGTGATAAAGAAGTAAAATAAGTGTGTGCGCATCTATGGTCAGCTCACGGCAGTGAACATGCAAAATATATAATAAATATACACACACACACATATACACATACAAACATACACACACATACATCAACCATGACAGGTAAAGTGAATAACATGAATTATCTCATTACAATGGCATCTGAAGTCAGTGGGATATATTAGGCAGCAAGTACATACTGTATGTTGTCCCTGAAGTTGAGGTTTTGAAAGCAGAAAAAAATAGGCATTGCAGTTTTTTGTGTATGGGACAGCATAGCTGGAGACTGGTCAGGGTGCCCATGTCGACCTGTGTCCACACTTGAAAGTGCCTACAATGGGCAAGTGAGCATCAAAAGTGGACCACTGAGCAATGGAAAATCTGGCACGGTATAATGAATCACATTTGATTTTACATCATAAGGATGGCAGGGTGTGTGTACGTCAGTCACTTACCTGTGGAGGAAATGACACCAGGATGTACTATGAGAAGAAGGCAAATGGGCGGAGACAATGCTATGCTTTGGGCAATGTTCTGCTGGGAAACCTTGGGTCCTGGCATTCATGTGGCTGATAATTACCACCTACCTAAACATTGTTGCTGACCTAGTACACCGCTTCATGGAAACAGCATTCCCTGATGGCAGTGGCCTCTTGCAGCAGAATAATGTACCCTGTCACACTGCAAAAAAAGAATGGTAGGATCAACACAATATTGACTTTGAGATGTTGACTTGGCTTCCAAATTCTCCAGACTAGAAAAACAAATCCAATCCATGGAGGCCCCACCTCACAAGTAACAGGACCTAAGGGGTATGCTACTGATGGCTTGATGACAGATATCACAGCATATCTTCAGAGGTCTAGTGGCATCCATGCCATGATGGGTCAGGGCTGTTTTGGGGGCAAAAGGGGGATTTACTGACTAACTAGATACAGAGATATTGAATTCATATCGCCAGACGCCCAGGACATGTAGCTCCATGTGTCGGGCAGGTAGTTCTTTTTTTTTTTAACCTTTAACCCTGCTCCAGGCAAACAGCAGGGCTCACCTACTCTGGTTGCCCATCTGCGGGCCCTGGACCGGCTCACCACCATCGGCTAGAGGGGAGGGAGGAAAGCGGACACGTCTGTTCCACTCCGCTTCAATTCCTCACCTCTATGTGATGAAAAGAAAATTAAATAAAGTAAAAATTGAAAGTTACACCCAAGCACATAACATCCCCCCCCAAAACCCCCCCCCCCCACAAAAATGTAGCCCACCCCCACATATACACATGCACAAATGTAAAAGTGCACACTGGGGCACCTACACATGAAAATGTCAATTGAGATACACATGATACACATGTTACACATCGTCGCGCACGCTAGGATAACAGCAATAATTCTAGCTCCAGACCTCCTATACTGATGACCTATAAGGGGCTTTAAAAGTGTTGCCTTCAGAAAATATAGGGTACTGCAGTTCGTCGCCATTTCACAAGCGCACGCAAATTTAAGGTTCCACATGGATATCTATTTACTCGGTGCAACGTCGTTTTTATATTTTACAAAAAAATATTGTAATGCAATGCTTTTTTTGTGCCCTAAAATTTACCTTGCGTGTACTTTTTACTGGAATATTGCAGTAATATCACGCAACATAAAAATTGGAACTACCACTATTTTATTTTATAGGGCAGGGGTCTCCAAACTTTCCAAAGGGCCAGTTTACTGTCCACTGGGATTAGGGGGGCCAGACTGTGGCCAGTGGGGGTAGAAAATGCCTGGCATCAGTGCCCCATCATTGGTTTTAAATGGGAGGACTAGTACCCGATTGTTAATTTTGAAGAGAAAAATAGTACCACATTGATTGTGTTAGTAGGGGGGAATGGTGCCCCATCATTGGTGTCAGTTGGTGGAATGGTACCCCAAGGGCCAGATAAGGGCAAGCAAAGAGTCGCATCTGGCCCCCGAGCTGCAGTTTGAAGACCACTGCTCTAGGTTCACTGCTCTCAGAAAATATATCATGTTTGGGGTTTTATGTAATCTTCAGGCCTAAAATGATTTTTTTTAACCCCTTCAAGGCTAAGGGTAAAACAAATCTAAATGCCTAAGCACAATTCTGCAATGTTGACATGTGATAGTAAAACCGTACAAATCATCACAACTACTTTGTACATCCAGGTGGATTATACCTTGATTTTTTTTTCAGGACAAATTGGGCTTTCATTTGGTGGTAAATGGTAATGGATAGCTCCTAATTTTGTTTTATTATCAAAGGAAAACTGGCCAAAAAATAGTAACAAAAAACATTTCCTTATTTAGCTGTGTGTTTCTTGTTAGGACCATAACCTACCACCAAAAAACAACCCAAAATAAATTTGCCAGCTCTTGAAGATCGCAGAGATACCATATATGTCTATGTTATTTGTTGTTTGTACCCGTAGTACAGCCCAGAAACAATAGTGCGCATTTTGTTTTTGTCTTTTTTGTTTTTTACCTAAAACACACTGACATTAACACTAACTGACACCATTTTTTTTTTAAAATCCTGACCTTTGACCTTGAACCAAACACTAACCCTGGCACTGAACTAGATCAAACCTTGATCTAGGTATTTTTCTTTATTTTTTAATAATTTATCTTTTTTTTTTTTCTTTACAAACATTTTTTTTTCTCTCTATGCCAGGAGTTTGAGAGATACAATGTATCTCTCTTCCCCATTCATAGAGAGAGAAAAAACAAGGGGGCCGGGTTGTACAGTGACTGATCACTGTGATAGCCAATCAGAGGCTATCACAGAGATCACGTGACCCGGAATCGGGAGTCCTGGGTCCCGATCATTAGAATGGGACCCGGGGCTCTAGGTGACACCGCAGTCTCTGTGCTGGGAGCGCGCTGAGCAGCGCGCTCCCAGCACAAAGACAGCTACGCAAATATGCGGCCCAATGGAAAAATGCCCAGTTCAGTGAGGCCGCATATTTGTGTGGGGTCGGCGTCAAGGGGTTAAACATGCAAAAAAGGCTCTGGCAGTGAAAGGGATAAAGGAGCCCGACACTCCCCTTTCCTGACAAACAGCCAATCGGTGCTCATTACACTGCTAGGTCGCTAGTCCCCAGGTGCGGTGCTGGAGACAGGCAGGGAGGGGAGGAGATAAAGTGCATTTTTAAAATGATTACATGTTTAAGTCGCCATAAGGTCGCTTTTGTTTTTAAAAGCCCCAGATTTTATAAAAATCAGCTCAGATTTAAATACGGTTTTGGTTAATATGTATTTATTTTTTATCTGGACAAGTAGATTGTCATGAGGGACAAGTAGTATGGGACGCCAATTTAGTCCCTGGACAAGTAGTTTTTTCTAAAATTTACACACCCCTGCAAATATCTTTAACTGAAGGCAAAACTTTAAATATTAGGATTTGGATAGAGTGGAGAGGGATTACAACACCTGCCAGGTTTTATTACTGCTTTTGTCCCCGTTATGAGGTTCACTCTCTCTATCTGTCCTGGTGACTCTTATTACCGAAAGTAAAGGAAAATGAAAGAAACCCCAAATTATCAGCAGTTACTAGAATAGGGGGGGAATTTTTCAATGGAGACTAATTCTGCTGAATATCAGGGATTCCTTCACTTTGGAGGGATTTCCCTCACTTCCTGTTGTGACAATGGGACAGGAAGTGAAAGAACACGGATGGCAAACAAACCTGACAGATGTATAAGCCTCTCTTACTCTATTCAAATGAAGTTAAAAAAAGAGATTCTACTTGAACGGTTAGATCAATATGACTATAGCACCATTGATCCATCCTGCTTACCGAATAGGAGGTCACATCATTGTTTCTATGTTAGGAGTCAATACACTATATATCCATCGCAGTTCCTTTTTTCGCTGTTGCCAAATGTCAAGAACCGTTCATTAGAAAATAAAGTGGCAGTTTATTTTCAGTTGCTACAAGTGTCAATGTACGTCATAGCAAGCTGACAGAACAGAACACACCAGCAGTTGTGTATAGAGATCAGTCATACCTGCAAAACCTATTCTGCTTTGTAACTGAAGATTCAGGTGTTCAATGTGGGGTTTGTTTAGCAGCCATTTGTATAAAAATAGCACTCCAGGTCACAGCATGCATACAAATTTACATTCCACTACTCTATTCTTCAACGAGAAGAGCATGAAAACTATGCAGTGCCTTGGTGATGGTATACAGACTGAGATCAATTGACAGTCAGTTGAGAGAATTGACAGTATATGGAAGTTTTACTGTAGATCAGGGGTACTGAATTAAAATTCATGGAGGTCCGACCAGTAAACGTTTCTTCCGAACTGCATTTTTTATTCTAGCCCACTCCTACTGTATATCACAATATCACTCTCCCACACACTACTGTCCTCTGCCCCCTTACCTCTCTCCCCACACTACTGTCCTCTGTCCCCTTCACATCTCTCCCCCACACTACTGTCCTCTGCCCTCTTCACATCTCTCCCTCACACTACTGTCCTCTGCCCCCTTCACATCTCTCCCCACACTACTGTCCTCTGCCCCCTTTACATCTCTCCCCACACTACTGTCCTCTGCCCCCTTCACATCTCTCCCCCACACTACTGTCCTCTGCCCCCTTCACATCTCTCCCCCACACTACTGTCCTCTGCCCCCTTCACATCTCTCCCCCACACTACTGTCCTCTGCCCCCTTCACATCTCTCCCCCACACTACTGTCCTCTGCCCTCTTCACATCTCTCCCCCACACTACTGTCCTCTGCCCCCTTCACATCTCTCCCCCACACTACTGTCCTCTGCCCCCTTCACATCTCTCCCCCACACTACTGTCCTCTGCCCCCTTCACATCTCTCCCCCACACTACTGTCCTCTGCCCCCTTCACATCTCTCCCCCACACTACTGTCCTCTGCCCCCTTCACATCTCTCCCCCACACTACTGTCATCTGCCCCCTTCACATCTCTCCCCACACTACTGTCCTCTGCCCCCTTCACATCTCTCCCCCACACTACTGTCCTCTGCCCCCTTCACATCTCTCCCCCACACTACTGTCCTCTGCCCCCTCACATCTCTCCCACACACTACTGTCCTCTGCCCCCTTCACATCTTTCCCCCACACTACTGTCCTCTGCCCCCTTCACATCTCTCCCCCACACTACTGTCCTCTGCCTCCTTCACATCTCTCCCCCACACTACTGTCCTCTGCTCCCTTCACATCTCTCCCCCACACTACTGTCCTCTGCCCCTTCACATCTCTCCCCCACACTACTGTCCTCTGCCCCCTTCACATCTCTCCCTCACACTACTGTCCTCTGCCCCCTTCACATCTCTCCCCCACACTACTGTCCTCTGCCCCCTTCACATCTCTCCCCCACACTACTGTCCTCTGCCCCCTTCACATCTCTCCCCCACACTACTGTCCTCTGCCCCGTTCACATCTCTCCCCCACACTACTGTCCTCTGCCCCCTTCACATCTCTCCCCCACAGTACTGTCCTCTGCCCCCTTCACATCTCTCCCCCACAGTATTGTCCTCTGCCCCCTTCACATCTCTCCCCCACACTACTGTCCTCTGCGCCCTTCACATCTCTCCCCCACACTACTGTCCTCTGCCCCCTTCACATCTCTCCCCCACACTACTGTCCTCTGCCCCCTTCACATCTCTCCCCCACACTACTGTCCTTTGCTCCTTCACATCCCCCCACCACAACACTGCCCCCTTTTACATCTCACCCTCCACAGCCTTGCTCCCCCTCACATCAAGAATTCCCCCCAACAGTAGGGTTCTCTGCCCTCTTAACATCAACCCCCCCCACAGCACTGCTCCCCCCTTTACATTACCCCTTTACAGCACCGCCCCCTTTACATCAACCCCACCACCACATGAACACAGCACTGCCCCTCTTCATATTTTGCCCCCCGTTTACATCACACACACAGCCAGAGTAGTGTCTCCGGTCTCCCTTCACTCTCCTACCTTAGAACAGAGAGCGGGAGGCAGAGCATTTCTGGATCTGGTGTGGGAAGCACAGCACATCATTGAACAGAGACTCTTTTTTCCCCCCCATCCTCCATTGCTGTTATAACAGCAGAGCAAACAGCAAGAGACATAACATGGCGTAAATGGCGTGACTGGGTCCGGATGAAACAGTGGCTATGTCCGCATCTGCATCCGCACCGCAGTCTGCCACTTAGTGATGCCTGCTGTAGATAATATACACTGCCATTATCAAACTTTAGTCCTTCAATTTTTATATTTGGGTTGACAAACAGCCACCAATCAATGTAAAGTGCAATACAAAGCAGCCCATTGACATGGTGCTTGCTTCCTTGCAATGCAATGCTTGGGGCCCAAGTAACCAATCACTGGGTCTCTATGCTGTCACATGGGGAGACTGTGGCATGTCATAGAGTATGCAAGAACCCACAAAACTGAGTTCTGTTGGTAACCATTGCAGACTTTTAATGGACCAGCAAAAAAAGTAGGTTTAGGAATGGTTTGCGTGTTTCAACCAGTAGTTGCATGATAATATTAATTATAAAGATTGGAAAGGCTTCACAGCTGCAAACCATAACTTAAAATTACTGAAATGCAATTCATTCCTCATCTTTTTAAGGAGCTATAGCAGTATCATGCTAGATATATAGCACTGTAGATTGAACATGAAGAATATTTAGCTCTTTGGCCTCCTTAACCTGTTGACGCTGGCAGTACACATATATGCGACTGCATGGCGTGTGGGCCTTAACGCAGAGCGGCAGCATATAATGTGGCCCTGTAAAAACGACTTACCATGCTGAGGTCACACTCTCTACACACTCCCAGCATGGTATCCAGCAGTAATCAGAAAGTTCCCAATACATACCTGCGATCGGGAACTTTCTGATCCAATGACCACTGTGGCAGCCACTTGCAGAGGTCACATGACCTGAAGTTATGCCTCCTGACTTTTAGAACCCTGAAAGGGCCAGGAAGTGGCCAGCGCCAAAGGGTTAGAGTGGTTGTAAAGGCAAAAAAAAAAAAATCTTCTGAGTGCAGCAACCCCCCCCCCCCCCTTATAGTTACCTGAGCTCAATCTCGATCCATGTGCACATTTGAGCATTTCAAAGCTTTTCATTAAAATCTATGGAGCCAAAAACGCCCAAATCTGCCTCAAGAGTAGCGAATGTAGCTTTTGGAGCTTATGGCTTTAAGCCAGGGGTCTCCAAACTTTATAAGCGAAGGGCCAGTTTACTGTTCTTCAGACTCTAGGGAGGCCGGACTGTGGCCAGTGGGAGAAGAAAATGTCTTGGCATCAGTGAGAGTAAACAAACCCTCATCATTGGAGGAATAGTTTCCCACTGTTGGTGTCAGTAGGAGAAATAGTGCCCCATCATTGGTGTCAGTGGGAGGAATAGTGCTCCATCATTGGTGTCAGTGGGAGGAATAGTGCTCCATCATTGGTGTCAGTGGGAGGAATAGTGCTCCATCATTGGTGTCAGTGGGAGGAATAGTGCTCCATCATTGGTGTCAGTGGGAGGAATAGTGCTCCATCATTGGTGTCAGTGGGAGGAATAGTGCTCCATCATTGGTGTCAGTGGGAGGAATAGTGCTCCATCATTGGTGTCAGTGGGAGGAATAATGCCCTATCATTGGTGTCAGTGGGAGGAATAATGCCCCATTATTGGTGTTAGTGGAAGCAATAGTGCCCCATTGTTGGTGTCAGTGGCGGGAACTATGCCCCACTGTTGCTGATGGAGGGAATAATGTCCCAAGGGCCAGATAAAAGCAAGCAAAGAGCTGCATCCAGCCCCCTGGGTCGCAGTTTGGAGACCACTGCTTTAAGCTAAAGGGGTCTGAGAGTTCATATGTGAACAACCATTGTAATACATACGATTTTGGATGTTGAGCATTTTGGAGCTTCAAGATACAAAATACTTCAGTGTGAATGGGCCTAAGGGCTTGTTCACACCATGTCCATTAAGCTATGTTGACCTGCATAGATCAAAAGCAGGCTCAACGCATGGTCACATAGAAAACAATTGTTTTCTATGTGCTCTGTTCATACCACACATGGGCAAAGTTTATACAGCACAGCAAAACTCACGGCACCATGTCACTGCAAAGTGCTGAAGCCCATAGAGCTGAATGAAGTGCCATTTTCTGACAATATAATTACAGAGTGGGAATTTGTAGCACCAATGTATCACACTGCTCCTAAACAACGTACACAAGCTCTCACACATTTTAGCATGCAGGCTGGTGTGAGCGAGCCTTACACCTGCCTGGGGGCTTTACAATTCTTTAGCACACACATATAAGTTATTGTTCTTTACTTTGCGTGTCAACAAGCACTGCCCTAAGGCAGCCTACAAGGCACAAAATCAGACAGGAAGCTTTTTTTTTTTATTCTCAACACAGTGCACCAGTGATATCCACCAGTTAGAGAGAAAAAAAAACAAGACTTTAAGGCACAACAGACCAGCATTCTGTTATTAGTTCAGGGGGAAGACATGCTTTTTTTTACCATGGTGTCATGAAGTTCTCTTTTTGTAAGCTTCCCATGGTTTTTTTGGTCTTATGACAGAATTGTTAGGCAAGAAGATTGGGCATATCCAGAGACCAAGATTGTGATATCAATGTTGTAGAAGTAGTTTGTCAACAGCCTAGACAGCATTTACGTTTTGCTTCCATGACTAATATAAAGTTAATAAATGTGGACAAAATGAGTAAAAAAATGGGCTGACTCAAATCCTTCTGTCTCTTCATGTAATCCCTGACAGACTCAATGTTGAGATCAGAGCTCTGTGGGGGGCCAAACTCATCACTTTCAAGACTCCTTGTTCTTTACAATGAATATAGTTCTTTATGACATTGGCTGTATGTTTGGGATTGCTGTCCTGCTGCAGAATAAATTTGGAGCCAGTGACATGCCCCTGACTCCATTTATAGAAATGCAGCCCCAAACTTGCAAGGAACCTCCAACATCCATCACTGTTGACTGAAGACACTCATTATCGTACTGCTTTCCAGCCCTTCGTGAACAAACTGCCTCCTGCTTCAGCCAAATATTTAAAATTTGGACTCATCAGTCTAGAATACCTGCTGCCATTTTTCTGCACCCCAGTTCCTATGTTTTAATTTATAGTTGAGTTGGTTAGCCTTGTTTTCACGTCAGAGGTATGGCTTTTTGGCCACAATTCATCCATGATGGCCACTTCTGGCCAGACTTCTCTTGACAGTAGATGGTTGTACCTGGGTCCCACTGGTTTTCATCAGTTTTGTGCTGATGGCACTGCTGGATATCTTCCAATATCGAAGGGAAGCATGATGTGTCCTTCATGTCTGCTGCAATCTTTTCATTAGCCAACCACTGCCTATGGTGCTCAACATTGCCTGATCAATGATGTCCTCAATGCTGGCAGATATTATCCATCATGCTATACCATCAGGGAGGCGATTGGCCACAAATTTATTCTGCAGCAGGACAACCACCCCAAACATACAGTCAATGTCATTAAAGGAGCGCCTGTCTCCCCCAGAAAAAATAAAAAACTCAGCAGCTACAAATAATGTCCAGGCATATAGTGTTGTCCTCAGCCAAGCCAAATCTTTAAATAGGTTTTTGGGTCCAGGCTCCAACATCTTTAAGTGGCTCTAAAGCCTTAAAGGGATTCTAAAAGGTTGTTTTTTTTTTTTTTATATAAACAAACATGTTATACTTACCTGCTCTGTGCAATGGTTTTGCAGAGCAGCCCGGATCCTCCACTTCTGGGGTCCACCGCCAGTGCTCTTGGCTCCTTCTTCCTGTCGGGTGCCACCATAGCAACCAGCTTGCTATGGGGGCATTCAAGCAGGCAAGCTTCCAAGCAGTTGCTCCATGTGTCCATTCACACATGGAGCCATGGCTCAGCCCCACCTCACCTCATTGGCTCACTGGCTGAGACTGACAGCAGCGGAAGCCAATGAGGACACAGAGACCCGGGACAGCCAAGGTTCTCATAACATAGCTGGATTGCGATGGGGCTCAGGTACGTATTAGGGGGGCTGGGGGGAACTGCATGAAGATAAAAAACATTGACCCTTTACAACCACTTTAAAGGTTTTTCACCTTAAACACATTATATTCTGTGTTGCACAATCAGCCTCAGCCCCCCTTATTCTTATCGGAGCCCGATCTGATGCAGTGATGTACACCTCCTTGGGCAGGTTGATTTCATTGGCTCCCGCTGCTGTCAATCAAAAGCTATGCTGAGGCAGCAGGAAACGGGCTGAGCTGCACACTCTGTGTCAATGGACACAGACAGGGCAGCTCTGGCGTGAGCCCGCACGAGTGCCCCAATGGAAAGTGGCTTTCCATTGGGGCACCTGCTAAAAAGCAGGAGCCAGGAGCGCCGGCAGGGGACCCCAGAAGAGCAGGATCAGGGTTGTTCTATGCAAAAGCATTGCACAGAGCAAGTAAGACAGACATGTTTGTTATTTAAATTTTTTAAAAACAAAGCTTTAGTGTCGCTTTAAGCCTTGCGGCTTCACATCTGGTTCCAACTGCGCATACATGAGCTGCATTATTTTCAAAGTCTTCTGGGACAGGCTGTGGGGAAATGGGGTGGGGGTGAACTCAAAAGCAGGTACCCGCTCCCCCCAAAAAAAGTTCCAATAATTAAGGGGGGGGGGTGTGCAAGGAAGCGGAACTTCCCTCTTTTGGGTGAAGTTCCACTTTAAGAAGTATCTTCAGTGTAAAAAAGAACAGGAAGTCCTGAAAGTGATGGTCTGGCCCCCACACAGGCCTGATCTCAACATCTTGGAGTCCGTCTCGGATTATGTAAAGAGACAGAAGGATCTGAGGCAGCCTTCATCCACAGAAGATCTGTGGTTAGTTCTCCAAGATGTTTGGAGCACAGCGCCTTCAAAAACTATGTACAAGTGTACCTAGAAGGATTAATGCGATTTTGAAGGCAAAAGATGGTCACACCAAAATATTTCTTTGATTTGGATTTTTCTTCTGTTTTTTACTTATTTTTTTAATTGATAAAATAAACTATTAACACTTCTCTTTCTGACAGCTTTCTTATTTACAGCATTTATTTCACAACTTCCTGAAAATTTTGCACAGTGCTGTATATTACTCTGGCCCGTCCCCTGCCTCCATTCCTGTCTAGGTGAGATTAGGACCAGCAGTGAGTCCCTAAAGACATGCGCTGTCTGCATGCAGCTCCAGCCGCATAAACCAGGTGCTAATTCATGATGTACTGGAAAGAGTGTCCATGTGAATGAACTTGATGCACCTGAACACATTTACTTTTTTGCCCCTGTGCATGGGGTCTTAGAAGACATTTTAGCTGACCTCAACAAACAAAACTTATTATAATGAAATATGATGGTTTTGGGTCCAATTGATACATAAACGTGAAATGGAGATGTTAAGTTATTGAAGTTACAGATAAAAAGATTTAAACAATGACATTTAAAAAACACAGTCATACAACATTTCACCTATGTAGAGAAATATTTTGGCAGCCATCCAGATGATAAAATACAATCAAAATAAACCAGTTTCCTGATATTCTTTTCCCTCCCTTACACCCAGGAGATGTTATATTTTGACAGCCAACCACACCTTCCTGTCTATCCTCACATATACAGGTACACCCAGGTGATTATTAGCCATCTATCTATTCACACTGTAAATACATGCAGCCATGTTATGGAACATTCTGGTCATCATGTACACCAGTTAGTAGATCTACAACTTCCTATAAACCCAATGAGTAACACCAACCCTTCCCAAAACGGGTTCTGCAGCTTTCTACATTTTACAGACTTTTGTTTTATGTAACCTCAACAAAGGAACAAAACTTTACACTAATGTGCCAAATCAGTTAGATGTTATAATAAGCAATGCAGCATGGCAATGGCATCCTATCACAATAGTATATCATTCCTACTATCGTAAAAGGACAAATTCACTGTATAATAAAACCTCTATGGTCTCCAGCATAGTCTACATCACTGCTAAAATTTAGTGCCAGATTGGCCATTCAACTTCGGTCACTGGATTTGAATGGGACATTGCTCATACAGTATTTTGATGATTATGGCTTACAGCTAGTGAAAACCCAAAATTCAGAAAATTAGAATATCATGAAAAAGTTCAATATTGTAGATTCATGGTATAACACTCTAATCAGCTGACTCAAAACATATGTAAAGGTTTCCTGAGCCTTTAAATTATCTCTAAGTCTGGTTCAGTAGGTCACAGGATCATGGGGAAGACTGCTGACTTGACAGTTGTCCAGAAGACAGTCACTGACACCCTCCACAAGGAGGATAAGTCACAAAAGGTCATTGCTAAGGAAGCTGGCTGTTCACAGACTGCTGTATCCAAGCACATTAATGGAAGGTTGAGTGGAAGGAAAAAGTGTGGTAGGAAAAAGGTGCACAAGCAACAGGGATAACTACAGCCTTGAGAAGATTATGAAGCAAAGGCCATTCAAGAATTTGGGGGAGACTACGGCTGATGTCAGTGCTTCAAAAGCCACCACACACAGACATATCCACATGATCTACAACTGTCACATTCCTTGTGTCAAGACACTCCTGAACTAAAGACAATATCAGAAGCATCTTACCTGGGATAAGGAGAAAAAGGACTAGACTGTTGCTTAGTGGTCCAAAGTCATCTTTTTAGATAAAAGTAAATTTTGCATTTCATTTGAAAATCAAGGTCTCAGGGTCTGGAGGAAGAGTGCAGAGGCACAGAATCCAAGTTGCATGAGGTCCAGTGCGAAGTTTCCACAGTCAGTGATGATTTGGGGAGCCATGTCATCTGCTGGTGTTGGTCCACTGTGTTTTATGAAGTCCAAAGCCAGCTCAGCCCTCTACCAGGAAATTCTAGAGCACTTCCTGCTTCCCTCAGCTGACCAGCTTTATGGAGATGCCGACTTCATTTTCCAGCAGGACTTGGCACCTGCCCACACTGTCAAAAGTACCAATACCTATTTTAATGATCCTGGTATCACTGTGCTTGATTGGCCAGCAAACTCGCTTGACTTAAACCCCATACAGAATCTGTGGGGTATTATCAAGAGATAGATGAAAGATCCAGACCCAACAATGCAGTGCTGCAGGATGATCACCTCCATGCCACGCCGCACTGATGCAGTAATTCATGCAAAAGAAACCCCGAGCAAGTATTGAGTGCATACTATACTGTACATGGACATACTTTTCAGTAAGCCAACATTTCTACATTAAAAATAATTTTTTATTGGTCTTATGTAATATTCAAATTTTTGGAGATACTGAATTTTGGGTTTTCACTAGCTGTAAGCCACAATCATCAAAATTAAAAGAAAGACATGCTTGCAATATATCACTTGGTGTGTAAGGAATCTATATAATATATGAGTTTTACATTTTGAATTGAATTACTGAAATAAATTAACTTTTTGATGATATTCTAATTTATTGAGATGCACCTGTATATCACATAGCCTCTGTTCTCAGATGCCTATGAGGTGGGGGTGAGGACTACAGGGAGTTGTGTTATCAGGAGTCAGAGAAAGAGCAGTACACTAATCTTCAAAATAAAGAGTTGTGCAGGGAGGCGTGCCAGCACAAGTCTTGGCCATTGGAGAATAGGCAGGCTGGGCTCCCAGCACAGCCAGAAAACTAACCACACTGGGAAGGATGTCCTATGCCTATCGTGGTCAGTTTGAAATGGAAAAGTAAGGGGAGTGCACAAAGGAAGCACTACAAGCAAGCAAGAAAACAGGATACCTTTAACACAAGTACATGATACAACAAATGCATAGAAGGAATATGAAATGTGGGGGAAACAAACTTTAAAGATGTGTGGGAATAGTATAAAAACAAAATCTATACGCCCCTTCATTCTGTACTATTGGTCCAATAATAAAGCTATCCCCCACCAGCTCTAAGCCCGAAACTTAGCGATTACATGACCACTAATCGCTTAGTTCTTGGTTTGCTCTGAGCAGAGAGCGGTGATTGTCACTCATCGGTCTCAGCTCCTTCAGCACTTACTGGAGAGCTGGGCTAAGGAAAGGGTGGGAGTGGCTGTCAATCGCCACCAGTGAGAGAA
Organism: Staurois parvus; assembly: GCF_062004578.1. Taxonomy (NCBI): domain Eukaryota; kingdom Metazoa; phylum Chordata; class Amphibia; order Anura; family Ranidae; genus Staurois; species Staurois parvus. The sequence goes on from NW_028318392.1 coordinate 1,265,796, forward strand.
TGAGGAGGGAGGGGGCGAGGTCAAGCCACAGCTCTGTGTGTGAATGGACGGAAGCGAGCCTGCTTGGGTGCCCCTATAGCAAGTTGCTTGCTCTGGGGGCACTTAGAAAGGGGTAGAGGCAAGGAGCGCCAGCGGGTGGAGCCGAGAAGAGAAGGATTGGGGCTGCTCTGTGCACAACCACTGCATAGAGCAGGTACGTATGACTTTTTTTTTATTGCCTTTAATATCACTAACTGGCTGTGGTATATGGCAAAGCTGTGAAAATGTCAGCCATGGATGGAGAGAAATATAAATACTTTAGCTGGAAAACAGCTCCCAAATATGCATTTCAACTGTGTATTTAGCTGCTTGACTAGAGTTCAGATTTGAAATGATTTACGGGTGGCCACTGTTCACAATACAAACTGAAGCCAACAATTACTTGATATGCGAAGAATTTCCCCAAACTCTCCCATTGTGTATAATTATCTAATAATCATTTGGCACCACAAGTAAAGGGCTTGACAAGTTTGTTGTGCTGAAGGAAAGCCATGTCACCCTCCATGTTTCCTGGCACAAACCTAATGCAGAATGTAAGGTCAAGAGCTGTTCCCATATATAGTGAAAGATAAAAGTGAAGGCCTGATAGAAAGCTGAAATAGATTTCTCACGGTCATTCCACATCAGTGCCCAATCACTGTGGAGGGGTCTCTAGAAAACTGCTTCATTATACATTTATCAGAGCAGCTGCCCATCCACGTGATGACACAATGTTGGCCATATTCATACATAATAAAGCATTACATACTTGTAGCCTGTGCAATATTTTTGTTTCTACCCTACAGCCTTTGCTGACCTGTCCTTTTGAAAATGCTGACTGATTGCTATACGGATTCTCTGTCTTTAATAAGTTGCTAACCTTTAACAAGTATACAGATCAGGGATTCTGACGTCATTGGCTTGGTCTGGCCAGTGCTTCAGAAAGTACAGAAGCCAGGGACAACCAGTCCATTCTGCATTTTCCGAAGAATGTTAACAATGACAGCCTTGGTATTTCTCTCAGCACAGCTTTCCTTCTTAGGACTCTGTTAAGCACTACTTACATCTAACCTGGACATACACCAATCAGCCATAACATTAAAATTAGGGATGCCCTGATACCCTTTTGTGATCGTCGAGTATGAGTACCGCTACGTTTGGTCAAGTGCTTGCTGATACCAAGTACCGATACTTTGCAGTGCAATCTGGGTCAATACAAAATGTATGGATGCAAATTGCACCGCAAAGAACAACTTGTGATTTGAATAGGAATGCGATTCCTGTCCAAATCGCATGCATTTTCTCCACTGCTCCTGTGTGAACCCAGGCTTGTCATAGCCTGAGTTCACACAGGAGCAGTGTGGGGAACTTCCCTGTACCGATCCCATGCTGTCACAGAAGGAAAAGATGGGGATTTGGAATCCCCGCGGCTTTCTCTCCTCTCAGTGCACAGATGACAGCACTGTCACGGTGGTGACCAATTAGAAGCCGTCTAGTCCTGTCATCCCTGCCAGGAGAAGAAAGCAAGCCACTTCACAGGTCTGGAGGGGGGGGGGGGGGTGGATTTGAAATCCCTGCAGCTTTCTCTCCTTGCAGGGATGGCAGTACGGGATAGGTGGTTTCTGATTGGTCAGCACCATGAAGGTGCTGACCAATCAAAAGCCGTCCAGCCCGTAGAGTCGTCCCTGCGCTGAGGCAGTGGCCTCATTCAGCAGGATAATGAACCCTGTCACACTGCAAAAAATGGTTCAAGAATGGTTAGAAGAACACAACGACTTTGAGGTGTTGACTTGGCCTCTAAATCCTCCAGATCTCAATCCAATTGAGCATGTGTGGGATGTGCTGGAAAAGCAAGTCCAATCCATGGAGACCCCACCTCAAAACTTACAGGACGTCAAGGATCTGCTACTTATGGCTTGGTGCCAGATACCACAGCATACCTTCAGAGGTCTTGTGGCATCCATGCCGCAATAAATCAGGAGGAGCTGTGCAGAGCGTGACGTCATCTCACCGCCGGAGCCACGAGGAGGCCCGGCGGCCATCTTTGTTAGGGTCAGTATTGCTATTCTCACTGCTACTCAGTTTTCTGTGATATGCATACTACCCTGTTTTTACTCTATCAATAAATACTTTTTTGGGAACATACTACACTATCTTTGGCACCTTTTTTTGGGGCTCCTGTGTGGAGCTATTACCTCCACAGAGAAGGTGCCTGTACCATCTAGAGGAGGGACCACTACCACCATAGAGTACCACCTGGCTGACCTTAAAGGGATCACTGGACCTGGATTGGAGCTCTGGATGACCCACTATGAAAAGGATGCCTACCACCTGGTCTTGGATCTAACATCTAGGATGATTATTCCTAAATGCGCATAACCCATGCGTTTCTGGTGAGTGCGCACTTCTATCATTTGAGGCAGACAAGCTCTGATTATTTCATCGCTTTAGAGAGCACTACGGATATTTTATTGACTTTTATTTGCGGCCACCTTGCTGTTTTTTACTGTATTATCATATTTGGTTCTATTTTGTTCTAAGCGCTGCACCATACTACTTACGAATAAATCAGGGCTGTTTTGGCGGCAAAAGGGGACCTACTCAGTGTTAGGTGGATCAGTGTATATCTCCAGCAAAATGGCAGAAAAACAATCCTTTCTGAGAAAAAAAAAAAAAAACATTGTTTGTGAGGCAGCCATGCTTCTAACAGGCATTAACCACTTGCCACTGCAGATAGCCGAAGGACGGCTTTACTGCGGCTCGCCAGTTCTGGGAGGGCGTCATATGACGTCCTCCCAGAACCCGCCCTCCCCCGGGGGTGCACACCCGGCGATCTCCTATTGACACAGCTGATCACATGATGTGGTAAAAGGCCAATCACAGAAGCTTTTTACCACGTGATCATCAGTGTCCAATGACACAGCAGATCACCGGTAAATGCAGTTGCTGGTTATCGGCTGCACTTTCCTCATGCCGTCACAATCGGCAATTGTCAGAGGACGGATCGGCACCGATCAACAGGGCACTGATGATCGGTGCTCTGATCATCAGTGCCCAGCAGTGCCACCTACAAGTGCCCAGCAGTGCCACCCACAAGTGCCACCCAGCAGTGCCCATCATTGTTGCATATCAGTGCAGCATCATCAGTGCCGCCTATCCGTGCCATCTCATCAGTGGTGCCTATCAGTGCCCATCAGTGCTGCCTATCAGTGCAGCCTCATCAAGGCACATCAGTGAAGGAGAAAAATTACCTGTTTGCAAAATGTTATAATAAAAACAAAGAAAAACTTTTTTTTTTATTTTTGCTCTTTTTTTGTTTATAGCGCAAAAAACAAAAACACCCAGCGGTGAGTACATACCACCAAAAAACTCTATTTGTGTGAAAAAAAATGACCAAAATTTCATATGGGTGTAGTGTTGCATGATCGCACGACTGTCACTCAAAGTGCGACAGTGCCGAAAGCTGAAAATTGGCCTGGGCACGAAGGTGGTATAAGGGCACGGTAGGCAAGTAGTTAAAGAAGGCCAATATAAAAACAAAGTCAGCTTATTCAGTTAGGACCCTCTCCCTCATCTTAAAATGCATAAAAAAAGAAATAAAACACTAAAAATTGGGGGGAAAAAAAATGAAAATACTTACCTTATCCTCATTTCTGCCCATAGTGCCCAGGCAAAGGTGACAGGCATATCCTGCAAATGTTATCCTGGGGAATGACAAATAGCCCAAATCTCATGAGAAGATGCAACTTTGCTGTGCTGTGCTGCGGCATCATCTCGCAAGATTTGTGGTACTCAGCATTCTCCAGGACATCGCCTAAAGGATGCAGCACAGATGCTGGAGGAAAGGTATTTTAACCCCCCTTTACAGGCATTTTATAATTGTTGCAGTGATTTAAGGTGTGTGTGTGTGTGTGGGGGGGGGGGGGGTGGGGGGGACCCTTACTAATTAACTTGAGCTGCCATGGAGTGCCAAAAAAAACACAAGAGCTACTCCTCCCCCTCAGTAAGCACCATAAGTCACTTTTAGGCGATCTCTGAAAACCTCGGTCTTCAGGGGAGCCTATCCTGCCCTCAGCTAATAAAGGAATCTTCTACTCTTCCAACCAGTTCATTCCCCACGGGTACTACATTTTGTATCACTAGCCCCTCCCTCCTAGATTGTAAGCTCCAAGGAGCAGGGCCCTCCTTTCCCTCTTGTATTGAACTGTATTGTTGCTGTATTATCTCCCGTTATATTGTAAAGCGCTGAGCAAACTGTTGGCGCTATATAAATCCTGTATAATAATAAGTACATTTACACTGCAAAACTGCATTTGTAATTCTGTATTTGTAAAAGAATACGGATAGCTGAATAATTTTTAGAGTGATGCAACTAACAGGTCATGCAAGAACTACAGGCTTCTGAATAAAATAGTCACAGCTAATTTAGCTCCCAACCATAGATGGTGCATTCTATTTTAAAGCAGACATGCTTGATCGTTTCCTTTTAAGATGCCATCTGGTGATGAAAAAAGGCATAACTACAATAATGGCACATTTTATTCATAATGTTTTTTTTCTTCACCATATATATTTATTATTTACTCCATGTACTTACATAGCGCTGTCAATTTACACAGCGCTATATATATCTATCTATAGTACATTCACATCAGTCCCTAACCCTCAAGGGGCGTATAATCTAATGTCCCTAACTCACATTCATACATACACATACTAGGGCCAATTTAGACAGGAGCCAATTAACCTACCGGCATGTCTTTGGAGTGTGGGAGGAAACCGGAGTACCCGGAAGAAACCCTCGCCAGCACAGGGAGAACATGCAAACTCCAGGCAGGTGGTGCCGTGGTTGGGATTCGAACCAATGACCCTAGTACTGCCAGGCAGAAGTGCTAACCATTTAGCCACTGTGCTGCCCACTATATTATGAATTATTATTTAAAACCATGCCCTAGCCAGTGGAATATGATCTCAATTAAAAAAATATTACAAAATTGCTTACAATAGATAGATCTAGTTCAAACCCGGTGTGAACAATTACACTCACTAGCCACTTTATTAGGTACACCTTGCTGGCGCCAAGAAAATAACCCCACACCATTATACCACCACCACCAGCCTGAACCGTTGATGCAAGAGATGGTATTCTGCATACCTTGGTTGTAACGAGTGGTTATTTGCGTTACTGTTGCCTTTCTTGTGGAATACTCTGACCAGTCCGTCTGGCACCAACAACCATGCCACATTCAAAGTCACTTAAATCCCCTTTCTTCCCCATGCTGATTTGAACTTCAGAAAGTCGTCTTCACCATGTCTAGATATTTAAATGCATTGCGCTGTTGCTATGCGATTGGCTGATTAGCAAATTGTGTTACCAAGCAATTAAACAGATGTACCTAATAAAGTGGCTGGTGAGTGTATAATTCCCCTTTAAAAGGAGTTACTGCTGTGCCAAATGACAGCATACCAACAGATTCAGTCCAATTCAATTACCGTCCTGTAGCAGTAAATGAAAAGTTAACAGGCAATTTTTCAGTTTAGGATAATACATTCAGCAAATGTTTATTTGCACAGGATATCCAATAAATCACATGCCATTCATTTGCCATTTCTTTTGAAGTAGTCAACACTGGTAACCTTGTTGTTATCTACGTTCCCTCTCCAAAATCCTCCAGCTGGAGCCAGTCTCTATTAGTTAGCACTTGACTGGAAGAGTAAGGACACAAGACCGGAATTAATAACTAAAGATAAAGGGGGCACTTGGAACGGTCACAAAAAGATAAAGTGCATGAACTGACCGATAACTGAGCAAACATATATAAAAGGGACCCTATTAGTGCTGCACCATCAGCTAATCACTGCAAGTTTTTATTAAATAAACTATCACATATTTATCAAAGAGTATACATATTGAGTCATTGTTTACCTAAAAAGTCGTTTTTGATTAAAGTGGTTGTAAACCCTGACATATACCCATTGAAGTGAAGTGAATGGCCTTAGGTGATATACAGAGGTGAAACAAATCCTCCTACATAAGTTGTACCTGTTTATGTGCAGGTTCTCTTATCTACATTCGTTCAAAGTGCTGCATTTATAAAGCTTGTCTGAGCATTCAGAAAATAATAAGGCAGAGAGCTAAAGTTTCTCTCTGTAGAGCTCAGTGAGGCGAACTCTGAGAGCTGATTGGAGGGAAGAGACACACCCCCTTTGCACAGCACACAGAAACAGAGCTGAGGCTATCAATCTGCTGGAGGTCCCTCCCCTTTTTTCTCTAGGTGTCAAGAAAACTTGTCAGAAGTGATTCATGCTGATAGCAAAGGAATGAAGCAGCAGACATAAATGACACTTAGTGCTCTGAATTGAGACAAGTACACACTATAAAGGGATATTCTTTGTTCATATTTCAGGTCTGAGGTTTACAACCACTTTAAACTTTTTTTTTTTTAATCACCTGCTTGTTGCTCTTACTTTGATAGATTCATTACTTTGCTTAATTGTGAAGAGGATGGCGATATACAAATCAATAATGTGTATGTCAAATAATATAATTTGGAGGGGAGAGAGGGGGAAGAGAGAGAGAGGGGGGAAGAGAGAGAGAGGGGGGGGGAGAGAGGGGGGGAGAGAGAGAGAGGGGGAGAGAGAGGGGGGAAAGAGAGAGAGCGGGGGGGGAGAGAAAGAAAGGGGGAGAGAGAGAAAGGGGAGAGAGAAAGGGAGAGAGAGAGAAAGGGGAGAGAGAAAGGGAGAGAGAGAGAAAGGGGGGAAAGGGGGGAGAGGGGGGGGGAGGCACAGATAGGGGGGAGGGAGAGAGAGAGGGGGGGGAGGGGGGGAGGGAGGGGGGAAGGAGGGAGAGGGGGGAGGGAGAGGGGGGAGAGATAGAGGGGGGAGAGATAGAGGAGGAGAGAGGGGGAGAGAGAGAGAGGGGGGGAAGAGAGGGGGGAGAAGAGGGGGGGGAGAAGAGGGGGGGGAGAAGAGGGGGGGGAGAAGAGGGGGGAGAAGGGGGGGGAGAAGGGGGCGAGAGAGAGGGGGAGAGAGAGGGAGGCACAGATAGGGGGGAGGGAGAGATAGAAGGGGAGAGATAGAGGGGGGGAGATAGAGGGGGAGAGATAGAGGGGGGGAGATAGAGGGGGGGAGATAGAGGGGGGAGAGAGGGGTGAAGGGAGAGAGGGGTGAAAAGAGAGAGGGGTGAAAAGAGAGAGGGGTGAAAAGAGAGAGGGGTGAAAAGAGAGAGAGAGAGAGAGACAGACACACGCACTGACTGCTGTGTTTTGAGACAGGAAGTGAAGGGAAATCTATCCAACAGGATAATGGCAGAAATTAAAGTTCTGATGAGGGTTTAATCTCTTCCCTACTATTCAACCTTATAGATAGATATAGTTGATCCATCTGCACCACATCCACAGGTGCAAAAATCCCCCCAGGATACAGACACACAAATATTTCCTGCTATTCAAAACAAAAGTATTTTATACAGATACACTTTAAATAATAAATGACTCAAAACACATTGCTTCTCTCTCTCTCTCTCTCTCTCTCTCTCTCGAGAGAGAGAGAGAGAGAGAGAGAGAGAGAGAGAGAGAGAGAGAGAGAGAGAGAGAGAGAGAGAGAGAGAGAGAGAGAGAGAAGAGAGAGAAAGATAGAGAAGGGAAGAGGGAGAGGGGATGAGTGTGAAAATGAGGGAGGGGGACAGGATAATGGCAGAAAAAAAAGGTTCAGATAAGAGTTTTATCTCTTCCCTACTATTCAAAACTAAAGTTTTTTCCGCAGATATATTTTAAGCTATAAATGACTTAAAATCACATTTCTCTCTATATAATACACACGCACAAATAACGAGTGGGAGTGTACCAAACACTGATACTAAGCAGCTGAGCTAATGGATATCTTATTATGACATGAAATGCATCACATTTTATAAATATATTGTGTTTATAAAGGCCAAATACAATGGGTGGGAGTTTTGGTAAAGCAAACACATTGCCCTTCAACAGGAAAACAAGGGCCTCTTAATCACATTGCTGGATGTGACCCCAAGGATTCCAATGTTTTCCTTACTGAGGAATGTCAAGTATCTTCTGCTATCTCAGGTCACTAAATAGTGCTTCTACCAAGGTTCACATAAGGTGAAGACAAAAAGTTGGTGCAATAAGCATTCTGGTCAGTTTAAAGGGAACTATTCAGACTAATGCAACTTCAAAGAATTTGCAGAACATTTGGAAGACAGAAAAAAAATTAAGCACATAGAATGAATGTATAAGAACTGATTACCGAAAGTTGTTAGTGTACTTTGTAAATAGTAGGCAAAGTAACAGGTTTTTGTTAGAGGTGGCACTATAGGTCAGCTGTATTTATCTTCCCGCCACTAGGCCATTATAAATCCTTGCGCTAAAAGCTAAATAAAAAAAAACAAGAAAAACAAAACCATAAGTCCTATATGGAATATACTGTAGTCCTTAGATGAGATGGCTGGGAAACACGCACTTCTGTCCCTGAGTGGCTACGCTCACTCACTTCACTGTATCTAAGCTCCGAGGAGCAGGGCCCTCCTAATCCTCTTGTATTGAACTGTATTGTATCCCTTTATATTTTAAAGCACTGTTGGCACTATATAAATCCTGTATAATAATAAATGGAGGGATCACCCAAGCTTGACAACAAAATAGGTCTACCATTGTTCATCACCATTAAGTGGGGACTGATCAACCCATAGCGTGCAAGCACTGGCTGGGCACAGCGCCCTGCAGTAAAAGCAAGGACCCCCTACTGCACATGCATCACACACCAGGCAGCAGGAGCGCACACGTTGGAGCATCACCAGAGAGACATCCTTTAGGCAGAAATTCAGAGGAAATTTTCATGGGTTGGTAATGCTGTAAAGGCTACACAAAACTGGGAACAGGAAGCCTATGGAGACAGAAGATATGTAGCTAAACATATATAAAAAAAAAAAAAATAAGACTTTAATATCAAATTTAAACCCAATATTAATACTTTCAGTTTAATTCAGCTAAATCCATTGCAGTTGCATCAAAACCAAATGCATTTAAAGGATTACTGTTAGTTTTCCTTATAAAGCAGCGATAAGTTGAGTAGACAAACCTGTCCCCTGCCAAGAGGCTGCGGAGAAGGCCTCTTGCTCTATGTGTGTAAGCAGTAGTCTCTCTGCAGGAGTTCAACACATCCCCCTGTTGGGTCAGAGCTAGAGCTGTCCAATTAATAAGGAGTGTTAATTTGATGACTACAGAGTGACTCAGCAGGGGTTGTGTCGCACTTGTGCCACAAGAACACCGTTTCCAGAAAAATAGCAAGGGTCCTAATCAACAACATGCTGGCAGGCTACAGATTTTTCTGCTCAGGCTGTGGCTACATTCTAAAGAAAACAAACTGCAAGGCCCCCTCACACGTGGTGGGCTCCATTAAGATCAGCGGGGAATGTGTCCTTCGATACCCTGCTGATCAGAGCAGAGCGGGTGGATGACACATCTGTGTCTGCTCAGTTTATGCACAGTGGACACAGCCTGCTCTGCTCTTAGGGCGGTCATGTTAAAATGGACTCTGCTGTCTGTTCTCATCCGACAGCTCTCTGATCTGATCTGCCTTGACAGAGGGGGGATAAATCCCCATCCGTTTTTTTTTTTTAAAGGACCGAAATGGATTGGAGGTTTGTGGGTATAAACAGACCATTTACATCCACTGGTCCATTGTGATGAATGGACCATCCAATCAGGTCCACCTGAAAAAGTGACAGGTGGACCTGATTGTTCCCTTCCTATGAAGGGACCTAAGGGCGTGTTCACATTAGTAGCATGTCCGCTGCCATGTGAGGTGAAACATCAGTGCCGATATGCTTTAAACATTTTTGAAATATCCCAAAGTAACATTTCATCCAGTTCTAGTGACTTCATCAGTTGTGATGCAGTGGATTGTGTCACACCATGCTGCACTGGAAAAAAATAACTGTACTCTTTTTTTCCTTTTAGTGAACACCACCAAATCACAGTGGCGTGAACTGCCATATTAGAGCCTCCCAAACCTTTCTCAAGCCTTGAAATACATAGCTCCAACCCCTGACATCATCACTTCTAGTCTGCTCTGCATCCAACAAGAAGCCCTCCGCCATATTGTTGGTTTCCACTTCCTTATTTAAGCTGTCATCCAGTCTAATGTCCAGACTTCCCAGGCTGCAAGTTTTAGGAAAAGGCTCCTCATCCCAGATGCAGGAGCCAACCGCTTACGGGTTACAAATAAAAAGTGCCATTTCCTCTTCCCATGTGTATCCATCCTCCCAGTGTTTCTATCCTGGTCTGAGGTTCTCTGTTGTTGCAAGACTGTCCATCGGAAGCACTTACTATGTGATGAGCCTGTTTTTAACTGTCACAATGTGAGTTGTCATTTCTTTTCTCCACAATAAATCTATTAATATACTACACAGATTTTGCATACCTTTCGTTTTGATGGACCTAGACTGTATTTCACTATTTTAAACTGAAATTTGGTTTAAGGGACCTGTTCACAACACTAGGACATGTTAACACAAGTTAATGTGCACTGCATTCATTCAAATCGACTGCCTAACACACCACAAATATGCATGTAACATTTTGGCAGTGCACTGTTCTACATGCGTTAAACACTCTTCTGTGAAATATAGATTTTAGAGGCCACAGACAGGGATGCCAGACATAAAGTAAAAGACATGGAATATTAATAGTTAATGCATATTCATAAACAATTCCAAACATCAACAGGTCACAAGATGTACAGGTTTCTCAAAAGGCATCAATTCAGAATGAAATTGGCCAATAACTAGACAATCTGATTTCAGTTCTCAAATAAGAACACAGCCATCAGGTACAAGCCTAGGTATTATACAGCTACAGTGGATATAAAATGTCTACACACCCCTGTTAAAATGTCAGGTTTCTGTGATGTAAAAAATGAGACAAAGATAAATAATTTCAGAACTTTTTCCACCTTTAATGTGACCTATAAACTGTATAACTCAATTGGAAAACAAACTGAAATCTTTTAGGAGGAGGGGGTATAGATGTATTCAGAATAGAACTATGTTCAGAATATAACTGGGGATATAGATGTGTTCAGAATTAAGCAATTACATTCAAAATCATGTTAACTAGGATTCAGTACACACCTGGCATCATTTAAAGTGCCTCGGATTATCCCCAAATAAAGTTCAGCTGTTCTAGTAGGTCTTTCCTGACATTTTCTTAGTTGTATCTTACAGCAAAAGCCATGGTCTGCAGAGAGCTTCCAAAGCATCAGAGGGATCTCATTGTTAAAAGTATCAGTCAGGAGAAGAGCACAAAAGCATTTACAAGGCATTAGATATACCATGGAACACAGTGAAGACAGTCATCATTAAGTGTAGAAAATATGGCGCAACAGTGACATTACCAAAAACTGGACATCCCTCCAAAATTGATTAAAAAACGAGAAGAAAACTGGTCTGGGAGGCTACCAAGAGACCTATGGAGCTGCAGGAATATTTGGCAAGTACTGGCTGTTTAGTACATGCGACAACAGTCTCCCGTATTCCCATATGTCTGGGCTATGCGGTAGAGTGACAAGACGGAAGCCTTTTCTTACGAAGAAAAACACCCAAGCCCAGCTACATTTTGCAAAACACATTTGAAGTCTCCCAAAAGCATGTGGGAAAATGTGTTCTGGTCTGATGAAACCAAGGGTGAACCTTTTGGCCATAATTTCAAAAGATATGTTTGGTGCAAAAACAACACTGCACGTCACCAAAAGAACACCATACCCACAGTGAAGCATGGTGGTGGCAGCATCATGCTTTGGGGCTGTTTTTCTTCAGCTGGAACTGGGGCTTTAGTCAAGGTAGATGGAATTATGAACAGTTCCAAATACCAGTACCAATACCAATATTGGCACAAAACCTTCAGGCTTCTGCTAGAAAGCTGAACATGAAGAAGAACTTCATCTTTCAGCATGACAACGACCCAAAGCATACATCCAAATCAACAAAGGAATGGCTTCACCTGAAGAAGATTAAAGTTTTGGAATGGCCCAGCCAGAGCCCAGACCTGAATCTGATCGAAAATCTGTGGGGTGATCTGAAGAGGGCTGTGTACAGGAGATGCCCTCGCAATCTGACAGCTTTGGAGTGTTTTTGCAAGGAAGAGTGGGCAAATATTGCCAAGTCAGGATGTGCCATGCTGATAGACTCATACCCAAAAAGACTGAGTAATGGAATCAAATCAAAAGGTGTTTCAACAAAGTATTAGTTTAAGGGTGTGCACACTTATGCAACCATATTATTTTAGTTTTTTATTTTTACTTCGCTCCACCAAAAAGATTTCAGTTTTTTGTTCAACTGAGTTGTACAGTTTATAGGTTACATTAAGACCCCGGTCATACTGGATGGGAATTGTCATGTGATTTGCAAATCACATGCCAAATCTCAGCCTATTGTCCGCAATTAGAGTGGACATATTGATGTGGTTCCGATTTGGTCGGAGCCGCACCAATTTCTACAGTGAAGTTGCATGATTTCAAAGTCGGATGACATGCCGATTTCAGGTCTGATTTGCAAGACATCTGATACAGAGGTCTATGCAAATCGCACCAAAAGTACTACTACTACTACTGTACTACTTTAGAAATCTGTGCAGCTCCGACCAAGTTGGAACCACACCGATATGACCACTCTATTTGCGGAGAATAGGCTGAGATTTGGCATGCGATTTTCAAGTCACATGGCATGCAAATCGCATGTCAATTCGCATCCAGTGTGCCCAGGGTCTTAATGTAACCTATTCAAAGTAAGGTTTGATATGACCGGGGTGTAAAGGTGGAAAAAGTTCTTGAATGAGTCATCTTTGTCTAATTTTTTTAATCACAGAAACCTGACATTTTAACAGGGGTGTTTAGACTTTTTAGATCCACTGTAGGCCTATCATTCTCTTGTTTGTTATTATAATTTTGCTGTCCAATCTTCTTCAATATCTAACCCTAACAGTAGGCCTCCAGGTAGATGGTTGTAATGAAATAGTCATTGTGGGAAACACTGATGCATTCTGCTTTGACATTACCAAGCGTCTACTTTGAACAAAGGTTCAATCATTTATCAAGTTTAATTAAATGATGTCATAGTGGAGAACTGTCACACACGGTCTCTGGAAATGATATTCTAAATAACACAGTACTATTGTTGAGTTTACGTCAACACCCTTTTTTAAAATAATTTTGCACTAATCGGCAAATATATAGGGTGCTACTGGTGACCTCCCAAAATGCTGCCATTACAATTTAGCTTTTTTATTTTATTTAATTTTTTAGTCACTGACCTGAAATGAGCAGGCATGTAAGAACTGTAGCTTTTCTTTCTTTGCAGCATGCTTATTGTGACTCCTAAAGCTGAATTTCAAGAATTTAGCCAGCTTTTAAAATGTGTTGGCTCACAGTAGTTAAATGATAGGTAGACTTATCTATTGCATTTACAATGTAGTTTTACTGAGTACTGGGAGTACAGCTATCGCTATACTCCTGGTGCTCTGACAAGAGCAATGCTGTTTTTTCACACAACAGCTCCTCTGCCTGCCCCTCCTCTACATTGTCCATTCACAGAAAGCTTTGTATTTTGTGTATGGGTCCCATAATGCAAAGCGATCTGTGACGTGTCCACAGGAGAGGAAGGGTTGGCAGAGCAGCTGCAAACGACTCTACCAACTGAAGGATCAGGGACACAAAAGGTACAGTGTCAGAAATTCTGAGCTATAGCGATAGCTGTACTCCCAGGTAGAACAGCTTCTGTGCGAGAAGGCAGCCTTGCTCTTGTCAGAGCGCCAGGAGTATTGCAACAGCTGTACCCCAAGAGCTCAGTAAAAATGTCAATATTAAGTTCAAGAGGGAGCGTAAACCTTGTTAGACTAAACTCATAGCAAGCAAGCACATTTTAAAAAAGTTCAGGTTTAAAAACTACTGAAGCTAGAGAGGCAGCCAAAGAACTAGAATTTTCAGGAGTTCAGCAGTTTGGCAGCCTTTAAATTTCCCACATTAGACCTGTCACAGAATAGGCATATGTAATTGTTCACTTGTTTATAAATTTTATGTATATAAATTAGTCTTTCTTGCTTTTTTTTCATATCAGAATAAAAATATACCATAGTACAGCTACAAGACAGATCACTATAATAAAAACACTGTAGAGGTTCAGGCAGGAGACACAAGTAAAAAGAAATCAAGTCACAGAAATCCATACCTCGCACTGCGGCTTTAAGAAGCTGAAATGATGAAAGGATTCTTCCTAGGAGTGTTCTAAGTGTTAAGGGAATATCCTCCTTTTAATCATTCTTCGAATTCTAAAGTGAAATTCATCCACGGTCTTCTGTTTCCCACTGTACATTAAGAAAAGAAATGCTCATATGTTCAGGACCTTACATGGTGGAAGGAGGACATAGATCAGAGATGTACAATAGTAGGCACAGTTATTATACTACACTTACTGACTAGCTGACATGCATCCTATGCACAGTTAATGTAGTAAATGACTGACCAGGACAGCCTAGGGGAATTGCTGCTTTCAAGGTCACTTCATAGTTACCTAGGCATTCTCTGCTAAACACAACAATACAAAAGACAAGCTTTTTTTTCTATCAGTAGATTCAACATGATTGTATAGTAAAATGGAAAACTAGAATTAGCACAATTTTATATTCAGTTGTTATATATATATATATATATATATATATACACACATACACACACACACACACACACACATATATATACATACATATATAAACACACACTCACCGGCCATTTTGTTAGGTACACCTGTTCAACTGCTTGGTAATACAAATTGCTAACTAGCCAAATCACTTGGCAGCAGCACAATGCATTTAGACATCAAGACGTGGTGAAGACGATTTGCTGAAGTTCAAACCGAGCATCAGAATAGGGAAGAAAGGGGATTTAAGTGATTTTTAATGTAGCATGGCTGTTGGTGCCAGACGGGCTGGTCCGAGTATTTTGAAAACTGCTGATCTACTGGGATTTTCATGTACAACCATCTCCAGTGAGTGGCAGTTGTGTGGATGAAAATGCCTTGTTGATGTCAGAGAAGAATGGGCAGACTGGTTGCTGCGACATTCAGATGGTAGGGTCAGAATTTGGTGTAAACAACATGAAAGCATGGATCCATCCTGCCTTGTATCAATGGTTCAGGCTGGTTGGTGGTGGTGTAATGGTGTGGGGGAGATTTTCTTGGCACTAGCAAGGTGTACCTAATAAAGTGGCCGGGATTTTCATGTACAACCATCTCCAGTGAGTGGCAGTTGTGTGGATGAAAATGCCTTGTTGATGTCAGAGAAGAATGGGCAGACTGGTTGCTGCGACATTCAGATGGTAGGGTCAGAATTTGGTGTAAACAACATGAAAGCATGGATCCATCCTGCCTTGTATCAATGGTTCAGGCTGGTTGGTGGTGGTGTAATGGTGTGGGGGAGATTTTCTTGGCACTAGCAAGGTGTACCTAATAAAGTGGCCGGTGAATGTGTATATATATTCCCCACAGCTATTACCTTTTGTGTCACTCAACCCTTCCTCCTAGATTGTAAGCTCTAACAAGCAGGGCCCTCTGTTCCCTCTTGTACCAAACTGTATTGTAACTGTAATGTCTACCTTCATTTTGTAAAGCGCTGCGCTAACTGTTGGTGTTATATAAATCCTGTATAATATTTTATATATATATATATATATATACATATATATATATATATATATATATATATACACACATACACACACATATATACATACACACACATGCATACATTACAGTATATACAAACACACACCAATCAGACCTAAAACTTTATCTTCATGACCACTGACAGGTAACCAATGGCTCCTGCTGCTGCCTTTCAAGCAAATGTTGTGAGGAGGGACAGGACCAAACAGTGTTCTGTGTGTCTATGGAACGCAGCTCTAAAAACACACACAGCTCAGGAGCAAGCATGCACTTGTGCCTCCATAGCAAGCAGTTAGCTATGGGGGCACATAAATAAAAGGAGAAACCAGGAGCACCAGTGGGGGACACCAGAAGAGGAGGTTTGGGGCTGCTTTGTGCAAAACCATTGCACAGAGCAGGTATGTATAACATGTTTGTTATTTTAAAAGAGAAGTTTGGGATATTTCTTTTGAAATCATGCTTACCTAGGTGGATGCAGCATGAATCTGATGCTGCATCTTTCCCCTCCAGCTCTACAGCTGAGAAGTGAGCAAACAGGCACTACACTCCTGTTATCCATAGGAGTACAGCCACAATCTTTCACTGTACTTCTCCTGTAACCACTTACCTACAGGGCACTTATAATTGCACATTGTACTCATATGAAATTTTATAATTTTCTTGAGACAGATAGAGCTTTCTTTTGGTGGTATTTAATCACCTCTGGGTTTTTTTATTTTTTGCTAAACAAACCAAAAACTGAAAATTTTGAAAAAGTTTTTTCTAAGTTTTTGTAAATAAGTGATTTTTCTTCTTCACTGATGTGCGCTAATGAGGCTGCAGTGATGGATACTGATGGGCACTGGCAGGCATCACTGATGGGCACTGAAAGGCAGCACTCATATATGGCACTGATAGGCGGCACTGTTAGGTGGCACTGATAGGCAGCTCAGATGGGCACTGATATGTGGCACTTATGTGCACTGATATGTGGCATTGATGTGCGCTGAAGGGCACTGGCAGGTGACATTGATGGGCACTGACAGGTGGCATTGATAGACACTGACAGGTGGCACTGATGAGGCTACACTGATCATCAGGGCACACTGATCATCAGTACCCTGATGATCAGTGCACATGTCCCCTCTGAGGAATGCCGATTACCGGTTCTCCTCTCCTCACGAGCTGTCAGCGTGACAACTCGTGAGGAGAGAAATGCCGATAACAGGCATTTCCTTATTTACAGGTGGTCAGCTGTGATTGGACAAAGCTGGTCACATGACAGAGCCGACATCATCGGCTCTTTCCGTTGATCGGTGATCTGCTGTGCTCACTCGTGTTTAGAGTGGGAGGACATCGTATGACGTAATGAGATAACCACCTTGCGCCCATCATTTCCTTATTTGGCGGGTGGGAGGAAGTTAATAATAAAAAAAAAATCCGGATTTGACTAAACAGCAAGTAAACATGTTTTCTTTGAAGTTGATGTGTTGAAAGCTAAATTAACGGGCATCACAGTTTTTTGTGTATGGGGCTGCGTAGCCAGACCAGTCAGGCTGCCCATGCTGACCTGTTTTCACAACCATAACTACCTACAATGGACACGTGACCATCAGGAACTGGACCACACAGCAATGGAAGAAGCTGGCCTGGTCTGATGAATCATACTTTCTTTTACATCATGTAGGTGGCCGGGGGTGTGTGCATCGCTTACCTGGGGAGGAGATGGCACCAGGATGCACTCTGAGAAGAGTGGAAGCCAGTGGAGGCAGTGTGATGCTTTGGGCATGTTCTGCTGGGAAACCTTGGGTCCTTCCATTCATGTGGATGTTACTTGGACACATACCATGTATCTAAACATTGTTCCTGACCAAGTATACCCCTTCATGGAAACAGTATTTACTGATGGCAGTGGCCATTTTCAGCAGGACAATACACCCTGCTACACTGCAAAAATGGTTTAAGAATGGTTTCGGAACACAACAAGTTTTAAGCGTTAACTTGGCCTCCAGATGCAATTCAGATTCAGATCTCAATCCAATTGCACATCTGTAGGATGTGCTGGAAAAACAAGTCAGATCCCTGGAGGCCCCATGTGCAGCTTACAGGATTTGCTACGGATGACTTGATGTCAGATACCACAGCATACCTTCAGAGGCCTAGTGGCATCCATGCTGATCTTTAGGGTGCCACTCGGAAACATTAAGTTGAAACTGCATCAACAAAGACGACAAGTACTACAGCGAATATTCTTACCCACACACACACAACACAATACATGAGGTGGATTCCTTGCCGCTATACCATTTCGCCACTGAAATAAAACAGTAGTAGAGTATTGTACCATATTAGCCATTGATTAATGCAGAAACTTTGCAAATGTACAAAGTCTGGTGAAGGGAGCTAAGGAAATCTGAAAGCTTGCAGCTTTAAAAACTTAAGTCAACAAAAGGCATAACTTAAACTCCAAACGTTTTCTACTGAAAAAGAAACACCTGTAAAAGATGTACAATAGGAAAGTCTATTGTGGTGATAACAATCAGCACATTGTGGTGATAACAATCACAAATTCAAAAGCGCAAATTTCCAAACCACGCTTGAAATAGTTGTATCGCTGGCTTTAAAGGCCTTCTGGGCCTGAAACATACACATACATATATACATATACACACACACATACAAAGTTAAAGTGGTAGTAAACACCGCTTGGTGACTTGTACCTACAGGAAAGCTTGAAATAAAGCCTACCTGTGGGTACAAGGAATATCTCCTAAACATGCACCATTTAGGTTGGAGATATTCACTCTTTCTGCAGCCCGCAATGCAACCGACACATGCACACTGCCCTCTGAAGTGACGCCATACGTAGTTTGCCGACATTACCACCACTTGAAGTTGAGCACGTACTTGTGTATGTATGCAGCAGCCGTCTTTAAAAAGATCACTATCTGAGCATCCAGTAATACAGGAGTGTGAAGGCCATCTTTAAGGAGAACATAGAGAGCAGCCATTTTGGCAGTGTCTGGATCAATTTGAAAGGGCAGTGACAAGGCACCAGGAAGAAGAAAGGGAATGTGCTGGACAGAAGGAGAGACGATAGAGACACATGTGGTGAGTGGGCGGAAGAGAGTAGAGTATGGTATAGAGCCGTGGACCTGTAAGGAACCCCACTGCTGGTGACTGTTACCAAGCAATTCCTGAATCCTGATGCTGAAGGTTACACTGAGTGAGACCAGGACCCTGTTGTTGCTAGTGACTCCCGCAGAGTGGCACTTCCAAGAAGCCCAGAGACAGAATGTCACTCAGAATTTTGACCTGGAGATCGAGAATCTACTCTCTGAGAAGGTATGAGGTAGGCTATGAACACCCTTGTGAGTCTAACTGTATTAGAGAATCTACCTTCCCACTGCTCATATTTAAGAGAAAGAGTGTGAGTTCCCTGTCCACTAAACTGAACTGAGTACGCATAAGCAGGGGCGGACGGACAACTCATGGGGCCACCGGGCAATAGGGGATCATGGGGCCCCTGTGTCCTTGCCCAAACTCAAAAATTCCTATGAAAAAAAGGTACCAGGGGCATCTCATGGGGCCCCCTACTGACCCCGGACCCTCGGGCAGTGACAGAGTTTTCAAATGATCAGTCCGCCCCTGCGCATGAGCATACAGGCACCCAGGGAGTGAGCCTAGGTCTGGTAAAAAAAAGTCTATCCTCTCACAAGTTGACTTTCTTTCCTGTTGGGACTGTTGAAATCACTTCAAGGGCCACACCATTGCTGGAAAATGCACTTACTCCACCTACCACTGACCAGAGAGGAGAGAAACTGTTTAGCTGTTCCAAATAGCCTCTATTCATGGTTCTTCATGGGACTGAGATTGAGTTCTACAGTCACTTATGCAGCAGTTGTTTTCTTATTCCGGGTTACAATCCTGCGCAATGTCCTTTTGTCTCTTTCAGTTAGCTGACCATGTTGATCGCGCTTATGCGGTCACAGAGGTACCAGCTAAGCGGGCACCAACAATTTGCCCTCTCTGAAGCTCAGTAAGCTCTGACACGACTCTGTATTATTAGCAAAAGAATTATCACTTCCGCTTTCAACGCAACATATGTCGTCACTTTCACACCTGTCGTGTTTCCATTTTTTTTCGCCTAACCCCTGTGTGTGTATATATATATATATATATATATATATATATACACATACATATATATTATACATACATATACACATATATATATATATTATACATATATATATATATATTATACATATATATATATTATACATATATATATATATATATATATATATATATATATTATACATATATATATATATATATTTTATATATATATTATACATACACACACACACACACACACACATATATATATATATATATATACACATATATATATATATATATATTGTGGCAGTACGGTATCCTGCCACGGTGGAAATCATGATGGAGACCCAGGATTCTCAGCCATGCAGGTTGAGGGGCTCCAGGCAGATCTCATAATGCAGAGGAAACTGGTTTATCAGTTTCCTCTTTGGTTTGTAAAGCCTGGTTTGGGACCTGTAGCCTGGAGATTTCTAAGAGATTTGGGAGGGATGAAATCTCCAATCCTGGGCCCATATTTTGGGAGCAGCCAGTGCGCTGATTGCACAGGTGTGTGCAGGCCTTTTTGTGGAGGCCAGGCCATGATTCTGGGCTCCACCCCGGCAGACAGGAGTCAGGAGGGCTCCACCCCGGCAGACGGGAGGTCTCTGCCTTGGAGGCAGGTGGAAGCCAGACTAGCTGTGTGCTAGTGGCCATAATTTGGGAAGATTATAAGATATCTTCCTGCGCCTAGTGAGACACTCTACTACAGGTACTATCCTGCTGCTGTGCAATGTGAACAACACAAATATATGAAAAAATAAAATAACAGCGCAAAACATAGACCTCTACATAAAATCAAAAAAGTGCAAAAAAAAAAAAAAAATTATGTAAAACAAAATACAATTTAAATGGTGCAGTCCATCAAATTCTTATATAAATAGTGAAATCCATCAAAATAAACAAAAGTTCAAAAATATTCAAAAATGTATATGTGCAAAAAAAGGAAACAAGAAAGAAATCTTTTCACATTCTTCTTGTAAAGAAACTTCCACCTTCCACCCGTGAAAACCAATATCAAATGCACTCACCAGATGTAGGTGAATAAAACGCCTTTTAGGAATTTTATGGGATCCTACACCCTCTTTCGTATCCACTCTATAGGAATCCTCTCCTCCAACATGGGCTCCACCATCCGATCAGGGAGAAAAAAATCTCAAATAGTGTGATATTGTAAGACACCATTTCATATGTGAAATCAAGGATTAAGGCCACTCACATTAATTTCACTTTAAAAAGGCATATTAATTAAGGCAAGCTTCTCTCCAGATGAACAGTAGATGCAAGGTAACCTCTCACAGAATCTCACATCACAGTCCCAGGTTCCAGCAGAAGCTCCACAGAGACCACACATATATAAATCCCACAAAGATGGCCGCTGGAACGCACCGCTCAGCGTGCGCTCCACTCACCGGAAGTGACGTCGGACATGCAAAATAAAACCGGAAATGCGTCAACGCGTTTCGCCCCTCCCACAGGGCGTTCTCAAGACAATCATTTCCTGTTTGAAGCTCCCTTATATACCCAACTGGGACCCACCCCTCCGTTGTGATAGGTCTAAACCCTCCCCGGGATTATCAAAACAAACCACTCCTCCTGTGATGTAACGTGAGAATCCTTTACACATGAGGTCTATGCCTACATAATTCGGAATACTTATTAAAACCATTAGATTATCTCCCAAAAGCGACATGTGTAAACCACATGCCACCAGTGGGAAAACACGAATGTATTTTAAATTTTAAAACAATACCTCAAAAATACAAAAACTTTCTTTAATAAATAAGCAATGAAATAACAATTTAAAATTAAAATAAAATAATATATGAAGAATAATATAATAAAAATAAAAAATAAAATATAAAATATAATAAAAATAAAAATAAAAATAAAAATAAAAATAAATGTAAATAAAATGTAAATAAAAATAAAAATAAAAATAAAAATAAAAATAAAATAAAAATAAAAATAAAAATAAATATAAATATAAAAATAAAAAATAAATATAAAAATAAAAATAAAATAAATGAAAAAATAAAAATAAAAATAAAAATAAAAATAAAAATAAAATAAAAATAAAAATAAAATTAAAATTAAAATTAAATAAAATAAATGAGAATGCAAATTCATCAAGAAATGAAGTATATATAGGAATGGAAATACTATGCTATTACCAATTAGACAGATAACAATTGATGTCTATGTCTGAATTCAACCCTTTAGGGTACAAAGATCCTAATTGAAAGATCCATTTTGTTTCATTCTGCGAGATACTTTTGACCATATCTCCCCCCCTCCAGTGGGGAAAAATCCGATCAATCCCGCAGAATTTCAAACACGATGGATCTCTATTATGGCACATTCTGAAATGATAAGAAAGACTATGATGTTTAAATCCTTTTTTGATATTTCTAATGTGTTCACCCAATCTCACCGACAATTGAACACATTAGAAATATCAAAAAAGGATTTAAACATCATAGTCTTTCTTATCATTTCAGAATGTGCCATAATAGAGATCCATCGTGTTTGAAATTCTGCGGGATTGATCGGATTTTTCCCCACTGGAGGGGGGGAGATATGGTCAAAAGTATCTCGCAGAATGAAACAAAATGGATCTTTCAATTAGGATCTTTGTACCCTAAAGGGTTGAATTCAGACATAGACATCAATTGTTATCTGTCTAATTGGTAATAGCATAGTATTTCCATTCCTATATATACTTCATTTCTTGATGAATTTGCATTCTCATTTATTTTATTTAATTTTAATTTTAATTTTATTTTTATTTTTATTTTATTTTTATTTTTATTTTTATTTTTATTTTTATTTTTTCATTTATTTTATTTTTATTTTTATATTTATTTTTTATTTTTATATTTATATTTATTTTTATTTTTATTTTTATTTTATTTTTATTTTTATTTTTATTTTTATTTTTATTTACATTTTATTTACATTTATTTTTATTTTTATTTTTATTTTTATTTTTATTATATTTTATATTTTATTTTTTATTTTTATTATATTATTCTTCATATATTATTTTATTTTAATTTTAAATTGTTATTTCATTGCTTATTTATTAAAGAAAGTTTTTGTATTTTTGAGGTATTGTTTTAAAATTTAAAATACATTCGTGTTTTCCCACTGGTGGCATGTGGTTTACACATGTCGCTTTTGGGAGATAATCTAATGGTTTTAATAAGTATTCCGAATTATGTAGGCATAGACCTCATGTGTAAAGGATTCTCACGTTACATCACAGGAGGAGTGGTTTGTTTTGATAATCCCGGGGAGGGTTTAGACCTATCACAACGGAGGGGTGGGTCCCAGTTGGGTATATAAGGGAGCTTCAAACAGGAAATGATTGTCTTGAGAACGCCCTGTGGGAGGGGCGAAACGCG
This sequence comes from Staurois parvus, assembly GCF_062004578.1. Taxonomy (NCBI): domain Eukaryota; kingdom Metazoa; phylum Chordata; class Amphibia; order Anura; family Ranidae; genus Staurois; species Staurois parvus. The sequence goes on from NW_028318392.1 coordinate 1,289,091, forward strand.
TTGACGCATTTCCGGTTTTATTTTGCATGTCCGACGTCACTTCCGGTGAGTGGAGCGCACGCTGAGCGGTGCGTTCCAGCGGCCATCTTTGTGGGATTTATATATGTGTGGTCTCTGTGGAGCTTCTGCTGGAACCTGGGACTGTGATGTGAGATTCTGTGAGAGGTTACCTTGCATCTACTGTTCATCTGGAGAGAAGCTTGCCTTAATTAATATGCCTTTTTAAAGTGAAATTAATGTGAGTGGCCTTAATCCTTGATTTCACATATGAAATGGTGTCTTACAATATCACACTATTTGAGATTTTTTTCTCCCTGATCGGATGGTGGAGCCCATGTTGGAGGAGAGGATTCCTATAGAGTGGATACGAAAGAGGGTGTAGGATCCCATAAAATTCCTAAAAGGCGTTTTATTCACCTACATCTGGTGAGTGCATTTGATATTGGTTTTCACGGGTGGAAGGTGGAAGTTTCTTTACAAGAAGAATGTGAAAAGATTTCTTTCTTGTTTCCTTTTTTTGCACATATACATTTTTGAATATTTTTGAACTTTTGTTTATTTTGATGGATTTCACTATTTATATAAGAATTTGATGGACTGCACCATTTAAATTGTATTTTGTTTTACATAATTTTTTTTTTTTTTTTTGCACTTTTTTGATTTTATGTAGAGGTCTATGTTTTGCGCTGTTATTTTATTTTTTCATATATTTGTGTTGTTCACATTGCACAGCAGCAGGATAGTACCTGTAGTAGAGTGTCTCACTAGGCGCAGGAAGATATCTTATAATTTTTGTGTTCAGAGGTTATAGTATTTTTTACATATTTCATCTGTTTACCTGATCCTGCAGCCATGGATTTATTTAGTTTTGTGTCTTCAAAAAGGGTCAATGTAGAAGACATTTTTTCACATACTGTGGAGAATACTGATTTGTCGAAGGATTTTAGAACACTTAAAAATTCTTTGGACAAACAGGTGAGGGCGTGGTGGGATGTGGTGACACTTGAAAAATATATTAAGGAAGGAATCACCCCAAGAAGGCTCAGATGGGAAATTGCTCCCAGTGATGGTCTTGTGGGTAAAGAGTTGGATGAGGAGTGGTTCTCATTTTTCAACCATGTTGAGAAAAAACTTATGGAATTAATTGTACAAAGAAGAAAAAGGAAACTTAAAATTTTGGAAGAAATAATTTATAATTTAAAGGAGAAAATGGCCCCTTTCAGTGAATCAATGGATTTTAAAGAAAAGGCAAAATTAACTCAAGAATATATTAACAAAGTAGATGAGGATACCAAAAAAAAGAAAATCAAGAAATATGGTAGAGATATACAGGACTACAAATCCCTAAATGTTTATAAGTGGCAGGATGAAAATAGTAAGGGAACCGATGATTCTAGAAATTCTTCAGTTGAGGGGGAAATTAAAGATCTAGGTTCCAATTTGGGATCATCTGGAGTGAAGACTAAGGCAGCTACTGTTGCTTTTTCTAAAAATACACAAAAGAACTCTTCCCCTAAGAAAAATATGGATGAGAATCCTACTTCCTACCATGGGGTGCCCACATATAATAGATTTGGACCTTTAATGGGATCCCCATATAATCATCAATATGAGGGAAAGGTTTTTCCAAGAGGAGGTTTTGTGGGACCGCCATGGAGAGGGGGGAATCCAAGAGGATTTTTCAATCCGAGAGGGAGAGGGGGTCAGTATTACCCAAACAGAGGGGGGAGGGGTGGATGGAAACCACCTCCCAATTATCAGAATTATCAAAACTATCAGGACCCAAACTATCAGGACCCCTATTGGGAAGGAAGAAATACAGGGGATGCAGAGGAGGTAAAAGGAAAAAGGAAAAGGTCAATGTAAATGAAGGAATTTTTAATTTAAGTGAATATATCTTAAAAGAAGATGAATTGAGGGTTTTAGCATTGGGTCTGAAATATGCACCCGATAAAAAATTAAATAAATTGGAAACTTATATAGATCTTCATAGATTTATTAGAAAACTTAATTTAAAAAAATATTGGAGTAAACACTCCAAACTTAATGTTATTGATTCTCAGAAGGATGGAATAATAAGCAATGATGGGAATGAAGAGTTTTACAAGCACACCAATTTGAGGAACAAGTCTGTGTTCAACCCAAAAGTGGGGAATAATTGTTGTATAGATACATTTAAAAAGATGGTAGAACATGATTTGGAGGTAATATCTGTTCCAAATAAGAGGAATAAGCATGATCTAATCAGAGGAATCCAACAATTAGAAAAAAATAATAATATTGTAATAAGATCAGCAGATAAAGGAGGAGGGGTGGTAGTGTTGAATAGGAATGATTACTATGAAGAATTGAATAGATTGGTGGGTGATGTAAATACATATGAGAAATTGAGAGGTAACCCTTTAAAAAGCTATAAGAATAAATTAATGAAATTAGTGAAAAGAGGTGTTAAAGAAGGTTTTCTAAACAAAAAAGAAGCGAGATATTTGGTACCTAAAGCACCTGTTACACCTGTTATATACCAATTACCCAAGATTCACAAAAGTCTATTAAAACCCCCTGGAAGACCCATTGTTAATGGGATTGATTCATTGTTTTCGAGATTAGGGGAATATGTGGATGATTTCTTACAACCCCTGGTATCAGGTTTTCCATCTTACCTAAAAGATAGTGGGGATTTGATCTCAGTTTTGAAAAAAATAAGGATGAAAGATAACTGTGTTTTGGCCAGTGTTGATGTTAATGCATTATATACCAACATTAGACATGAGGATGCTTTAACAGCAGTGAGGTGGGCTTTGGAGAAAAAATCGGGTTTAAAAACTGACCAAATCGATTTTTTGCTAGATTGTCTTGATCTAGCAATGTCAAACAATTATTTTTGGCATTCCAACAGTTATTACAGGCAGTGTACTGGAGTTGCGATGGGAGCAAAGTATGCTCCATCAGTAGCCAACCTTTTCATGAGTATGTGGGAAGATAAGGCTATATTTCAACATATAAATGAGAATTTAATACTCTTTAGAAGGTTTATAGATGACATCGTGATAATTTGGAAGGGAACCAGGAATGGTTTAGAGGAGTACATCCGTGGAATGGAGTGTAATCCTTATAACATCACTTTTACCAATCATATCGGCATGGAATCTATAGACTTTCTTGATTTAGTCATCTATAGACAGGGGGACCATCTTTATACAAAAACATACTTTAAACAAGTGGATAGGAATGCTTACATCCCAATCCACAGTTGTCATCATAGAAATTGGTTGAGGTCTATTCCCAAAAGTCAACTCATTAGACTTAAAAGGAATTGTGATGACAACAAAACATTTCAAGAGCAAGCCAACATATTGCTGGAAAGATTCAGAGAAAAAGGCTATGAAGAAAATATTCTAATGGGTGCAATGAATCAAGTGGGGATGATGAATAGAGATGAATTATTAACAAATAGAAAGAAGAAAAAGAAAACAGGTGAATTGGCTTTTATTACGGGTTACTCAAATCAATATAAGGTTATTGAGAAAATCATAAGGAAACACTGGTCAATACTGAAGAGGGATGAGGTTCTCCATGATGTAATACCGGAGAAACCGTCTTTTGTCTACAGAAAACCACCCACACTGAGAATGAAGTTGGCAAAAAATGTCCCAGATATTCCGAAGAAAAAGGCAACTTTTTTGGACACTGTGGGGTTTTATAAATGTAATAGGTGTTTGGCATGTAGAAACATGAAAGGAGACACTAAGAGGAGATATGATTCGTTTCATTCTTGCTCTACAGGTTCCTCTTATAAAATAAATAATTTTATATCTTGTGACAGTTCTTTTGTTACGTATTTGCTGGAGTGTTCTTGTCACCTGCAATACGTAGGTAGAACGTCCAGGAAATTGTCGGTGAGATTGGGTGAACACATTAGAAATATCAAAAAAGGATTTAAACATCATAGTCTTTCTTATCATTTCAGAATGTGCCATAATAGAGATCCATCGTGTTTGAAATTCTGCGGGATTGATCGGATTTTTCCCCACTGGAGGGGGGGAGATATGGTCAAAAGTATCTCGCAGAATGAAACAAAATGGATCTTTCAATTAGGATCTTTGTACCCTAAAGGGTTGAATTCAGACATAGACATCAATTGTTATCTGTCTAATTGGTAATAGCATAGTATTTCCATTCCTATATATACTTCATTTCTTGATGAATTTGCATTCTCATTTATTTTATTTAATTTTAATTTTAATTTTATTTTTATTTTTATTTTATTTTTATTTTTATTTTTATTTTTATTTTTATTTTTATTTTTATTTTTTCATTTATTTTATTTTTATTTTTATATTTATTTTTTATTTTTATATTTATATTTATTTTTATTTTTATTTTTATTTTTATTTTATTTTTATTTTTATTTACATTTTATTTACATTTATTTTTATTTTTATTTTTATTTTTATTATATTTTATATTTTATTTTTTATTTTTATTATATTATTCTTCATATATTATTTTATTTTAATTTTAAATTGTTATTTCATTGCTTATTTATTAAAGAAAGTTTTTGTATTTTTGAGGTATTGTTTTAAAATTTAAAATACATTCGTGTTTTCCCACTGGTGGCATGTGGTTTACACATGTCGCTTTTGGGAGATAATCTAATGGTTTTAATAAGTATTCCGAATTATGTAGGCATAGACCTCATGTGTAAAGGATTCTCACGTTACATCACAGGAGGAGTGGTTTGTTTTGATAATCCCGGGGAGGGTTTAGACCTATCACAACGGAGGGGTGGGTCCCAGTTGGGTATATAAGGGAGCTTCAAACAGGAAATGATTGTCTTGAGAACGCCCTGTGGGAGGGGCGAAACGCGTTGACGCATTTCCGGTTTTATTTTGCATGTCCGACGTCACTTCCGGTGAGTGGAGCGCACGCTGAGCGGTGCGTTCCAGCGGCCATCTTTGTGGGATTTATATATGTGTGGTCTCTGTGGAGCTTCTGCTGGAACCTGGGACTGTGATGTGAGATTCTGTGAGAGGTTACCTTGCATCTACTGTTCATCTGGAGAGAAGCTTGCCTTAATTAATATGCCTTTTTAAAGTGAAATTAATGTGAGTGGCCTTAATCCTTGATTTCACATATGAAATGGTGTCTTACAATATCACACTATTTGAGATTTTTTTCTCCCTGATCGGATGGTGGAGCCCATGTTGGAGGAGAGGATTCCTATAGAGTGGATACGAAAGAGGGTGTAGGATCCCATAAAATTCCTAAAAGGCGTTTTATTCACCTACATCTGGTGAGTGCATTTGATATTGGTTTTCACGGGTGGAAGGTGGAAGTTTCTTTACAAGAAGAATGTGAAAAGATTTCTTTCTTGTTTCCTTTTTTTGCACATATACATTTTTGAATATTTTTGAACTTTTGTTTATTTTGATGGATTTCACTATTTATATAAGAATTTGATGGACTGCACCATTTAAATTGTATTTTGTTTTACATAATTTTTTTTTTTTTTGCACTTTTTTGATTTTATGTAGAGGTCTATGTTTTGCGCTGTTATTTTATTTTTTCATAATTTGGGAAGAGTCTGCAGGAGACAAACAGTGAACTGTGTACAAGCCAGGAGGCTGAATCTTTGTTGGTATTTCTTGATGGTGGATACCCCTGCGTGGGAAGCATTTGTGTTATTTGAACTTTCTTTAAATAAAAGTGGGCAAAAAAGCCCTTAAAGAAGCGAGTTGCTGTGTGCTTAAACAAGAAAAGCTCTACCAGTTGAAGCGAGTTCCCACATATGGTGGAGGATGCAGTGGGCAGAACTACAGATCCCAGCAAGGAAGTAAGTTCATATGTTGAACTGTTTGGTGCATGACTCTGCACTATCAGTGTGTGCAGGTGAGGAGATCCTGCAAGAGACAGTGCTTCATTTCTTGGTTGCTGGACTGTGCAAAAGTGTTGTGAAGTGTTGTGAAGATGGGGCGGTCAAAGCAAAGAAAAGAAGCAAGATTTGCTGAAATGAGAGACCGAGCCCTGTGGCTGGAGGGGTTGTTATCCCCAGAACGAGCCCCATACATGGATGAACAGAGTTTGCCACAGTGGGAAGTGCATGTTGTTGCCACTGGTAACACTGGTGAAAGGAGACCAGCTATGAATGTGCAGAGTCCTAAGCTGGAAAAAGGCTGCAATGTGGGGAGCCTGGACAAGACACGCTGGGAAGAGCGATGTTTGTGATGCAGGGAGTGGGGGCACACTGTCTCCAAATGCCCTTTGTCTCAGCCTCCATTGCAAAGTTGCGTATCAAAGCAAAGGACTGCATCTGTGTTAGGCAAGCCGGCTCTGAGTGCAAGGAAGGAGCGACAGCCTGACCACAAATTTGAGAAGAATGTGGTTGCCCATAGCAACACGTGTGACTTCAGGCCTGCGGACCCTGTAAGAGGAGTGTCGTCTGCAGAGGATTGTGGCAACGCAGAAATGAGAGTTCAGCGCATCTGGAGGAACCCACAAAGTTCAGCTGGGAGAGTGCCATCTCCCATAGCAACAGGAGAAAGCCTGCCAACCAGGAGAAGGGGCTACAAGGGAGATGTCGTTCCGTATCCCAAGAAGGTTATCGGTGGAACCATACCCTGCCTGGAATGTGGTCAGTTTGGGCATGGTATCTTTTCCTGCCCCAGATTATGGAATACCACTGATGAGGGTGCTACTGAGCAAAAGTCTTCATCTGCAAGCCCAGATTCGTTTTTAAAAATGTTGGCAGCCACCTCTGGCAACAGTGAAAAAGTACCTGTTGTGCCTGCAGGGGGTGCCAAGGAGTCAGAAGTGCCTGCCACAGTATCATCCTATAGCTGCATGGATGAACTGGGTGGCCAAAACCAAGCAGAGGAGAGACTACGTACTCAAGTGAAGGCTATGACACCTGCTTCAGGAAATGGTAAGACGGTTTCAGGTTGTGGGACTGAGTCCAAGGAAGTGAGAGTGTGTTCTTCAGGGAGTTCCACAATACAAATGGACATGGATTGGCTGCTGTGTGCTACCCTGAGTAGTGGGGAGGCACAGGGAGAAGCCCAACGATTAGCAGGACTAAATATGGAAAAGGACATGGGGACTTTGCATGTGCCTGCTATAATCCAGCAGAAGGCTGGGGAAGGTAAACTAGGGGTGACCAAAACTGTCATGGCACCGTGTTCCTTAGTGCCAGGTGCTGCAGAGATGCCCAGGGAAACCTCTCAGGAGCCCGCAGTGACGGAGCAGAGGATTTCCCAGGTCAGCTATGGAGCTGCTAAAACTGAATATAGTGTCCCTTTAAAGAGAGAGAGTGCTGTGAGGCATGGCTCACAGGCTGCTCAGCTGGGTAATAGCCAGGGACTACCTGCAAAAGCCACAGTCATGTCTATATGCAATGAGAATGCTGATGGTCATGCCGACAAAAGTGTTACTGTTGGTAAATGTAAGGTTATGGTTGGTGATGGGCTAGCACAGCTCACTAAAGATAACAGTGTTGATGTGAAAATGAGTAAAGCTATGTTGTTGCCCTTGGCAACCATATCCAGGGCTGCAAAGGTGTCCATGGAAACTTCCTGGGAGCTCTGTGTGTTGGAGCCAGAGGTTACCTGGGATAACTATGGTGCTGCGCTGGACAAGAGAGTACTTGAACCAAATGATGATTTAAATGCTAAAACTGAAATATTTGAACATGCTCCTGGTGATAATGGGTTAACTGAGTCTGTCAGTAATGACAATACAATGTATGGAAGTGTTCCTGAGTTTAATGAAGCGCCATCAGAGTACGGTGGTGAGTGTTTGGTATTGCAACCTGTTGAGGTTAAAAATTTAGTGCCACAGTTTTGTTTGAACAAAAGTGATATATGTGATGTGTCTGCTGAGCCACTCTGTCCTGTGTCTCCTCCTGCAGTTGGCGCGGTACTGTGTAGTACCTCTGACTGGAGCGCAGAGAAAGTAGACTGGGACAGATGGGCTGAAAACCTGTTGGCTTTGTTGAATGGGACCTCTGCTTCCAACAGTGAAGTGGACACGACTTCTGCTGTGCTAAATTGAGGGCCTGCAGAGCAGCTTATAGACAAGGGCGCACTTGCTGTTGCTGCAGATGGTCTCCCTCCCAATATGGACGGGCCAAGTGAGATTGAGCACATAGCAGAGATCGTGCCCACAAACCACAAAGGATCCAATGGTGTGGGAATGAATAGTGTGATCCCAAATGAGCCAGTGTTGGTGGAAGTGTCAGAAGGCACAAATCAAGTGATTGGGGTCAGTAAACCAAATGTGGAATTATGTGATGACGGTCGGGTGTCAGGACAGTTGCTGGAAGAGGTTCATGTACCAGTGGAGCTGGTGGATAGCGACGTTGCCATGGGAGACAACCACTCCACGATGTGCACTTTGTCTTCAGACACTGCCCTGCCAAACATTGAAATGAGTTCTGACAAAGGTGTGGATGTTTCTGACCATGAGGAAAAATGCAAGGCCCTTGTAAATGTTGTTTATGATGAGGAAAAGTGCTATGCACTGGTAAATGTCGATCATTTAGTTTCTGTGGGTGACCATAAGCCTAATGATGGACCTGAAGGTCATGAGGACATGCGTGCTGATAACTCTGAAACATGTGATGTGGTGGGTAATGATGTGGTAGACACAGATGAGATAAAAGCTGCAGTAGAATTAGGCCCCCTACAGGTTCAGGAGGGTAGTCTGGGAAGAGAAACTTTAAATCGCATATCTACCCCGAAGGAAAACTTTAAGGAAGTGGATTATTTAAAGAGGTCCTCTGACATAAAAATATCTGAAATGCAAGACAGGTGGGCTGTCCTTCAGAAGGAGAGTAGGACATTGCTGTCTGAGAATGTCAGTGACAAAAGGAAGCATGCAGTGTACGGGGGGAAACAAGCAGAGCTAAGTTTAGTCAGTAAGAGGATGCATGTACATAGAATGCAGAGAGGGACTAAGGGAACCCCAATAAAAGAGCCCACACTTCTTGTGTTTAAAAGCGTGACCCCTTCAAAGGTAAAGGGAAACCGGCTGTTGAAAGTACAGAGTAGCTTTAATATTATCCGACACCTAAAACTCAGGCGTCAACCTCATCCTCAGAAAGGTACCAAGTTTTGGAAATTCCTTAATGGGAAGGTGACTTGGGTGGCCCCAAGGAAAATAGAGAGGCAACGCTTTTGGAAGCGTACCCGTAAAAAGGCACAGTGTCTTTATAGGGCCCAAGTCCGTGTGCTAGGAGAACACAGGGAAAGTCTCCTCATAAGACAGGAAGGAAAGTTTCCCTTTGAAAGTGATGTCAGTCAGGAATGGGCTCATATGGGTGAAGGCTGGCACAGAGGTGCCAAATTAAAGAGTTTGGGCTTGTGTGTTCTGCCCCCTACGGGATCAAAACAAAGGGGGGGGGATATGTGGCAGTACAGTATCCTGCCACGGTGGAAATCATGATGGAGACCCAGGATTCTCAACCATGCAGGTTGAGGGGCTCCAGGCAGATCTCCTAATGCAGAGGAAACTGGTTTATCAGTTTCCTCTTTGGTTTGTAAAGCCTGTTTTGGGACCTGTAGCCTGGAGATTTCTAAGAGATTTGGGAGGGATGAAATCTCCAATCCTGGGCCCATATTTTGGGAGCAGCCAGTGCGCTGATTGCACAGGTGTGTGCAGGCCTTTTTGTGGAGGCCAGGCCATGATTCTGGGCTCCACCCCGGCAGACAGGAGTCAGGAGGGCTCCACCCCGGCAGATGGGAGGTCTCTGCCTTGGAGGCAGGTGGAAGCCAGACTAGCTGTGTGCTAGTGGCCATAATTTGGGAAGAGTCTGCAGGAGACAAACAGTGAACTGTGTACAAGCCAGGAGGCTGAATCTTTGTTGGTATTTCTTGATGGTGGATACCCCTGCGTGGGAAGTATTTGTGTTATTTGAACTTTCTTTAAATAAAAGTGGGCAAAAAAGCCCTTAAAGAAGCGAGTTGCTGTGTGCTTAAACAAGAAAAGCTCTACCAGTTGAAGCGAGTTCCCACAATACACAATACACACACACACACACTAAACTTATTTATGATTTAAAAAAAAAAAAAAAATATATATATATAATAAACATATATAAAATATTTGAATGATAAGAATACCAGACCCAACAGAATACAACAAAAATCAGTAGCTTAGTTTATGTGTCACACTCGTGAGCTGCACTGAACGTATGGCTGCTGCTGTGCACTGGGAGACACGGTACCAATCTTAGCACATCTCACTGTTTGCTCTTTTCCCCAGAACTATTTTAAAGACTATATTATATGTCATGAGTGGCATTTCAATTGAGTTCTATTTACCATAGAAGTGTTGCAATATGTTGGTTAGCACCACACCTAACTGCACTGAAAAAAAAAATGACTGCATGCAGTACTTGGCGTCGCACTGTCGTGTAATTTGACAACACAAAAAACAAGGCATTTTGCCTTGTCTATGCCGTTGGGCTGTGCTAGAAATAGCCGACAGCTAAAGCTGGCCAATACATTAAGCAATTTTCTTTCCTGCAACCACAGGTTACAGGAAAGAAAATTGCTCGATTTCCCCATCAACACATTCATTGTTGATGGGGGGATCCCTCCTGCTGAGTTTTTTTTCATTCTGACAACAGGAGGTTTCCCAGCCATCAGAATACAATGATCACTGCCAGCTCCTATGGCCTCTGGAAGCGATCAAACAAAAAAGATTTGACAGGTTGGTTGAACTGAAGTCGATTGATCGATCAACTTTAGTACAACCAGTCTGTCCATACATGGATCAAACTTTGGCTGGTCCCTACTGAACTAGCTGAATTTCAGTCCATTTATGGCCAGCTTTAGCCACATCGCAGTGAACGGCAGAAGTGTTTCCACAATGCCTAAAAAAACTCAAAATAATACAAAACTACTACAAACTGCTACAAAAACGTTACATTATACAAAAGCAAGGACAATTGGGAGGTGAAAGCTGTAGGTAATACCAATTTCACAACAGCTGATACTTTATCCAACTATGAAAGGGAGGGTGGATTTACTAAAACCAAGGAAAAGAAGACTACATATCGAACATATGTATGTTGTTCATTGTGCTTCTATTTTATTATAATTTAGGAGAATTTGCTGGGTATTTCTTTTAACTTTTCTTTGTTTTTTGGTGTTTGTATATTTTACAGCCTTCACAGGAAGCCCAATAGATATCCCTGTCATTAGATAATAACAGGGGTCATAATAACAGGCTGCGTGGCCTCAGGTCACTCGAAGGTCTAAAATTCCATTCCTCAACTAGGGTGGGAAACTTCTAATATTTTACCCAACACATTCAAATGTACCTTTATAACATGGCCACATTCACACCAGAATGCCATGCAGGAAACCGGAGTTCTGTACTTGTTTCCCGCACCGCGTTCAAAAAGCACTGCAGTTGCGATCTGAAGTGGGTGTCAATGTTGAGGCCTCATGCACACTGACAATTTTTAACTCCTGTTGAAGTCAGAAGCATTTTGGCCAAAAAAAAATGCTTGCAAAAATGTGTACTGCATTTACCCACATCAAACGCTTGGGTGTTAATTTCAGTGGCAAGAATAAATAATTTATTCTGGTCATTGAAATAAACACTCAAGCGCTAAATGCACCTAGCGTTGACACGCGTTTAGGCACGTTTAAGCGTGTCAAGCGTTTTTCCAACTAAAAAGCTGCTGCTCCAGGACACCCTGGCAGAGGTTTTTTTTTCTCTGCCGCTAAACTCTCCTACCACAAGACCCTACTAAAATCCTGTGTGTGCATGGACACAGGATAAAATGCAGGGGAGTTTAGAGGCAGTAAAAAAAAAAATCCTGACGCCCCTAGGAGCAGCTGTAAGAATGTCCAGTGTACATGTGGCCGAATTTAATGACACCCTAAATGCAGGTCACAAACGTAGTGCATTTTCCTGCACCAGATCGAATAGTACAGAACCAGCTGCAGCGAGTTTCCAAAAGTAGTGCATGCTTTTGGTGTGCTGCGATCTGAGCACATGGAAAACAAATGGACTCAAACTGCACCGCACTGAACCACATGTGGATTGCCCAGGAACGTGCAGCATGTTCCTGTGCGATTCCCAGTATGAACCTGTACTAAAGCAGTTTGGTCACCAACTAGCCCCAAATAAATTTAAAAAAAATCTAAAACATAGATTATGTTATTTATTATTCCACAGGGGCAAGTATCTGTAACTTTGGAACTGTGGAAGGAGGATTGTTATGGTAAGAAAACCTAAAAGAAAGGCCATTTCCATAAAGTGTTCTCAAGCATCACTTGAAAAGTCCATATCCATACCCCTTGCCAATCTATACACACACACAGTTCCCATTAAAGGTAATTTCAGGTTACATAACTGCAAAGTAACTAATACACATAACAGCAACATTGTACCACATATTCTGCAACTCTTACCATTATGTGCATGCAATACGTGATTTAGCCAAATCATCAGATCACCATATCACTACTATCATGGTTACATGGTAATATTGTTTAAAAAGGAGTCTGTGAAATGACTGAATGGACACAAATAACCAGTTTACCTACTTTTCTTCCAAAAAGGATCAGCTAATTTCTCTCCCTTGCTGTTGCAATCTCCAGCTGTTGAGACTCACAATTCCTATGCAAATTCCAACTTTGGAATAGTCATTAATGGCAGAAGACCTAGCACACTTGCTTTAAAGCAGACCTTCACTTCTAAATAGGACTTTCTACCTGCAACCTTTTTTTTCTTTTTCCAGGCAACCTCCCTTCCTGAATGTGTCCTGCTCCTGTAGCCTCCTAGGTTATTGCCTTCACATATCCCATGAGGCTACAGGTGCAGGGACTAACAGCACTGTAGGGCAGACCTGGTGATATGTCTTGAGCGGTGGGCTGCACAAGCCTGGGAAAAAGAGCGGACTCTTCATGATGTAGGAAAGGAAGATGGCGGCATGGGATCTGGTCTTTGGCAGCAAACCACTTCAGGACAACGCTGAATTTGTTGGATAGGTTAGAATGTTTTCCAAAAGAAACCCTGGTGAGGGTTAAAAAAAATCAGATTGGGGGGGGGGGGGTTAAAGTTCCCCTTTAAGTACCTTGAATTAACTGTTTTTTCTTAACATTCTGGTAGCTAATCTAGGTGGTGGAAGGAAGCAGCAAAGGTAATATCTTTGGATGTTCTGATAAAGTACATAACTGCATGCCATTTGCAATTAATTGTATCACAGTTACCTTTTAATTTCAAATCAAAAGGTGCTTTGGATTTCCAAAAATTAAAAGTGGCAAATTGGGGTTCCTCAATACACTACAGATGTGATTGTGTTTCTGCATTTCTCAGAAGGCTGTATGCAACTGAAGTCACATTAGAAGTATTGTCTGTTTTTTTCATGCGGGTGGAAGGCACAGGTACACCATCCAGCCAAGAGTGCCTGAAAAATTCTGCGGCTGGAATCTTAGCTACAGGGGCTAAATACCCAGTGTGCATGAAGCCTGATAACCTGCATTTATATGCATTCAGAGGACATTTATAAATTCAAATAAATGCATGTCATTATTTTTCAATGTTGCCATTCACATTGCGTTTAAGTGCAGTCAGTTTTGCGAAGTTTATAGAAAACAGAATTGTGTTTGACCAGGGTCCAATTAGACACTCTAAATGCGTATAAGCGCATCTAAACGTGGCAAATTTGCTTTAAAGCAAGAACATCCAAGGCTTCATGCACACTGAGCGTTGAGGGCTTAAACCCCCGGGGTTTTCTAGCACCAAAGAGACAAAAGGTGTAATGTCCAGCTCCGCCGCCTGCAGCACGTTCAAATTTATGACAAGTTGAAATATGCTGTAGCTGGACGCTACAAGAACTACTCGTGTTTAGGACCCCAAGAGTTCAGGAACGTTGCCTGAAATGCATATGTATTCTATTCCAGGCATACAACCCTGAATGCAAACGGCCTCTGTCACCATACCAAGAAGAAGAGATATAAAAAGCATGATGAATAAATTACAGATACAGCCTTTGACAGATACTGTACTCCGATAAATACTTATGTATGGTGTACGGTATACAACAGGTGGGGCTGCTACATTCTGTATGTGATATGTAAATGAGAGAGAGAGAAGGAAAAATAATATGAAAGTAAAGAATAAAAAGAGTGATCGAAAAAGAAAGAAATAGTAGCTTTGAATGCTTTTCAGCTTTTTATGAAGCAACATGAACGTGAATATAAGTCAGCACAATGCAAAAGATACCCAGAGAGTACAATGGAAGTTGCAGGACTGCTTCTATACACTCCTGGCCATGTACTTACATTTCTCTTAATAGACAGCATCATTCCTTCAACACTCCATCAGCTGGTCCTACAAACACAGAACTACATCACGGGGTCTTCATCACAAGTAGACTTAAAGTAGTATGTCAGAACCAAAGACTGGCAACAAATCTCAAACACAACAGACCTTTTGGTTCAGAATCACTTTAGAGCAAAATAAAAAAGGAAACAATGAAAGCAGAATTGCATATGTCAACAAAAGATCCCAGCGCTTGATGGATGGAGTCACTAAGTGCTTCCCCCAAGCGTTTGTTCTCTGTTAGTTTGGGCTTCCCTTTGTGACGTAGCTTTAACCTCTTGACAGCACCAAATGTCACCATAACTGCACTGCAAACACGTGGGTTACTCATACAAAAGGTCTGCTTGCTACCAGTCTTGACTTGTGAAAGGCAAGCCTAATACACAGTCGTATTTTTAAATAGACTGCCTCTATATAGGGCAGTCATTTGACACAGCTATATATGCTCCCTAAAATCTGATACAAACCATATGTCTTCATAGATCACGAAAGCTGCATTCACACTTGAGCATTTTGTAGCCTGAAGCTCAAAGCTCAAACTTAAAAAAATGAATTGTTCTCTATGGTGCCTCTTCACACTTGATCACGCGAACAGGCACCATAAAGAACAAATTGATTTAAGTTTGAGCGTTTTTGGAGCTTCGAGCTACAAAACACTCAAGTGTGAATGCAGCATTAGAGTTTGAAGACCAGGCTGTAACTAAGGCTAAAACGTCTCCCAGCCCCCTTCTAAACTCCTATTCCAACATCACCGTAGGGGAAAGGAGCATATACTTACCTATTCTCAGGGTGATCTGGTCCAGTCATGTGATCTCCCTAGCGGCTGGTTTCAGGACAGAGAAGAGACTGCCGACAACGGACAGAATGCCTGGGGTGGCACCATCACCCATAGGCTTACTACGGGGCATCCATTGTCAGCTGTCCCTCCTCTCCCCTGAAGCCCCCGCTGGTAGCCAATCACGTGGCTGGATAGGAGTACCCTGAGAATAGGCATATATAAGCATCTTCCTTCTACAGGGTAGTTGGTATAGGAGTTAGAAGGGGGGTGGGAGACATTTAAAGCTCAGTTAGAATCTGGAATTCCAGTTTAAGCCAGTGTGCACGGGAAAGTTCATTATCAGTGCACCGAAAATAATTCAAGAATAATGCCCTGTACACACTAAGAAAATCGTACGAAAATTTTCGTACGGCAAACCGATCGTCCGATAATCGGATCGTTAGTACAAAGCTTTCGAGAGCCGATCACGACAATTCGTGCGACAATATCCGAAGGGACAAGTGCAAAAATTTTTCCCGTACGATACCAGATCATACGATTTTTGTTTAATCAGCAAAGTAGTTGTCCAAAAATACAATACAAATACAATACATTACATCACTTTATAAATTATTTTCTTTCATAGGATAATTTTCGTATCTTTAGTAACCTTTTCACTTTCGAATGTAAGACTAGCAGGCAAAAAAAAAAAAGAAAAAAAAACGGGCGATCCTTTGTCCAATATTCTCATTGTGTATACGGGGCTTAAGTTTACCTTTTGTATAATGGTGTAAACCCCAGCACTACTTATAAAAACAAGAGTGGAAACAATATATAAAACTCCTTAAATGGTATATATTTATCTCAGCCAGCTGCTGCGAAACATCAATTTGTGTTCCCACAAATATAATAAATCATAAACCATGAAAGTGTTGCTCTGCTGATAATTTAAATACAATAAAGTTAATAAATATAATAAACTGTATTCTGTACCCCTATTTGGGGAAAGGATATTTAAACCAATAGTTGAAACAAATAATAAAATTTGTGCAAATCCCCATACATATACACATTTATCACATCCTATATACAGAATACAACCATTCCTTGAGAAAAAAAACAGTCAAAGAAACTGTGCACAGTCCTCCAACAAAATTCTTCTAGTGAAAGTTGCTTTTACCTTTCTGGGAAATCTACATCACACACCAGTGTGACATGAACAACAAAGCTTGTGCATTAAACGCCACATGCTCCCTCCAGGCTCCCAGAACTCTCACCTCCAAATTGGAGTTATACAGCATACATTAATTCAATCCTCCAAGAAAGGTTACTTCAGCCTTCCGACCACTGGGGTCTACCTTGGTACATTTACTGATGCCGTCAGGAATAAGAGAGGAGCAGTTCTTTTAAGATCCCTTAAGTTTCCATGTGGCCATTGTTTAATGCGCTCAATAAAGGAAGCATAAATAAAGGGCCCCCATAGTGTCTACCTCCTCTCACGCCTTATGCGTTTTTTTTCTAGGAATGATTGTATTCAGTATATAGGATGTGATATAAACAGTATGTATGAGGTTTTGCACCAATTTAATATTGTTTTTTGAACTACTGGTTTAAATATAAGTTCACCTTTTGCACCATGTTACAGCCATATTTAGGGTGTAATATGTAAGATGGTGCAAATGCCTCCCCTCCACCCTCACACCAAATCCCCGTGACAGCAAACCAAATGATGTATTTTGAAGGACGTACCTGTTCCAAAGACAAAACAACATTGAAATAAGCCAGCACTGTGAGAATTACAGTATACTACTTGCCTGAAAATTCTAGGTGTCTGGCTCTTATGTTCATGACCCTCTAGTATTAGTGCATTCTGTGTCTGTTGGAATACATTGTTCATGCATTTTTGTACAACTTTAGCTGTATTAATTGGAGATACCCATATGGAGGAAAAATATATTTGAAATATATTTTAAAAATATTCTTCCCAAAAAATATTGACATATTTGACATACTACAATGTTGGCCATATTCAATAGATTTCAATATTATAATTAATATTATACAGGATTTATATAGCCCCAACAGTTTTCTCAGCACTTTACAATGCAACGGGAGACAATACAGCAACAATATAGTTCAATACAAGAGAGAAAGGAGGGCCCTGCTCCTTGGAGCTTACAATCAACACACACACACACTGTGGAGAGAGAGAGACAGAGACACACACATACATACTGTATGAGTTTTTATTACAAAATATATGAAAAACATTTCAAATATACGGTCTTTAAAAATACAAATCTAAATTTTTTTTAATGCATTTACAAATATATGTAAAATGTGTTAAAATGACTTTTTCATATGTAAAAAAAAATCTGAAGAATATATTTAAAAAAATATGTATATGTTTAAAAAATTTTCAGATATTTTGTAATATATAAAAAAAGCATTTCAACATACAGTATACATATATTTATTGAAATATATTGAATATGGCCAAAATTGTAGTATTTCAAATATATGTCAATATATTTGGGAAGAATATTTTTAAAAATAGATTTCAAATATATTTTGCTTCCATGTGGGTATATTCCTCAACCAGTAGATGGCAGTTTAAAATTATGGACTGTATACTCTATGTCTTTTCTCTGAATAAAAGTTCCTGTTTCCCATTTGTACAGCAGCAGATGAACACATGTGGCCTGTGCACTGTGTGTTTTGTAGGGCTATATACAGAATCTTTAACAGTGTTCACATGCATGCATGCAGTAAAGTAGAAACTCCTGATCCGCATACTTGTTCTGGGTGACTAAATATGGGTTACTTTTGAGCAAGTTATTACGCAAACATCAAATTGTAAGTGCAAATACACATTGGATTGGGCGCTGTATGTTTCGGTGACCACAAGTTGCATCCTTCCGCTTTTCACCAACGTGTGACATGAACCAGCATTTTTTTAAGAAATGCAAATGAAGAAGTCCCCACTCATGTACCCACGTCAGGTTAGGTACAGTTGTGGCCAAAATTATTCAACCCCCAATGCTGTAAAGGGGTTTAGGGACTATAGTGTACATTTGGAATTGTATTCAGAATCAAATCCTACAAGGACGTTGTAACTACCCAAATGCAACTAAAATGACATCAATTGTTTATGTAATACAGTAGTAAATGGTTCTTATGTGGTTTCTTCATTGCCACAATTATTCAACCCCTTAAAGACTACCACTCTGAAGAACAGAGGTTCATACAGGTGCTTTCCATCAGGTATTGAAAACACCTGTGGATGTCACCGAGCAGCAATCAAGCATAATAAGCACCAATTAGGCAGCTTTAAAATGACTGTGATACTCAGCTCCTTCTAGACATTTACTGGTGTGGTTACAAACATGGTGAAGGCAAGAGAATGGTCCAGGAAGACAAGAGAAGAGGTGATTTCTCTTCACAGGAAGGGCAATGGCTATAAGAAGATTGCAAAGATGTTAAACATACCAAGAGACACCTTAGGAAGCATCATTCGCAAATTCAAGGCAAAGGGCACTGTTGAAACGCTACCTGGTCGTGGCAGAAAGAAGATGCTGACTTCGACTGCTGTGCGCTACCTGAAGCGTAGAGTGGAGAGAAGTCCCCGTGTGACTGCTGAGGAACTGAGAAAAGATTTGTCAGATGTGGGTACAGAAGTTTCAGCCCAGACAATAAGACGCACACTGCGTAATGAAGGCCTCCGTGCCAGAACTCCCAGGCGTACCCCCTTGCTGTCTCCAAAGAATAAGAAGAGTCGACTGCAGTATGCCAAAAGCCATGTGGACAAACCACAAAAGTTGTGGGATAGTGTTCTGTGGACTGATGAAACAAAATTAGAACTGTTTGGGCCCATGGATCAACGCTATGTTTGGAGGAGGAAGAACAAGGCCTATGATGAAAAGAACACCTTGCCTACTGTGAAGCATGGTGGAGGGTCAATCATGCTTTGGGGCTGTTTTGCTTCTGCAGGTACAGGGAAGCTTCAGCGTGTGCAAGGTACCATGAATTCTCTTCAGTACCAGGAGATATTGGATGGAAACGTGATGCAGTCCGTCACACACCTGAGGCTTGGGAGACGTTGGACCTTTCAACAGGACAATGATCCCAAGCATACCTCCAAGTCCACTAGAGCATGGTTGCAGAGGAAAGGCTGGAACATTTTGGAGTGGCCATCGCAGTCACCAGACTTAAATCCGATTGAGAACCTCTGGTGGGACTTAAAGAAAGCAGTTGCAGTGCGCAAGCCTAAGAATGTGACTGAACTGGAGGCCTTTGCCCATGAAGAATGGGCGAAGATACCCGTAGATCGCTGCAAGACACTTGTGTCAAGCTATGCTTCACGTTTAAAAGCTGTTATAACTGTAAAAGGATGCTGTACTAAGTACTAAGATTGAATGTCACTTGGGGGTTGAATAAAACTGATAATGCTGTGAGCACAGAAAAGACATTTGTGGTTATTTCATTATAACTGTTATGTTATATTTGTCTGACCTACAAGTGCCTCTTTAATGTAAATGTAAGCAAGATGACTGAATGATCAAAAGCAATGTCAAACTGGCCAAAACACTCAATTTCAGTGGGGGTTGAATAATTTTGGCCACAACTGTAAAATCAATGGTACATCCTTTCTGGCTTGGTCTTGGTCTTTGATAACAGAGATGTAAATTACAACGCCCATGTCAACTCATTATTCGTGAGATTACACATGCAACAGCTTTCTTTATGTCATATTCTGACTTTTATGTGTAAACGGAACACAACAAATGTGCACAGAATACCATTTACTAAAGCATGATCATAAAATGAGAGTAAAGTCATAAAACTGAAACAGTGCCCCAAGCATAAACACATTCCAACGTGGAGAGGAAGTACAGGAGGCTGGTAAGCAAATCTTGTCTAGGTACTATTATCTTTTCTCTATGAACAACACATTTTTCATATCTACAGTACAAGACAGCAGAAAATAATCACTTCTTGTCTAAGCTGATTACAGTGGAACTTTATGTACCCAAATCTTCAAAAATAAATGTCACAATTACAGATGAGGTTCATGTTTGGCCCAATGCATCAATCTAATCAACCTACCAATTTCTTACCAACCCCTAACCCGCTGCCTGCTGACTTGAAAACAAGCCGGCGGGCACCCCAGGAGACATTATTGGACAAATATTGTCATGGCCATATGTGGCCACTGATGTCAGACAAATGTCATTTGCGACAAAGAGCCTGCTATATGTTGATTGTCTGGTCGTTACCAGTTTTTATTTTGATTTCACTAAAAATCGACCAGGATTGGAATTGCTTGACAATGCAATTGATGATGGATTTACAATGTGGAACTTTTTTTCCCTTAATAATAAACACTTTTCCAAACTTTTGGCGAGTTTTTACAATCTCATGTTATTTTTATGTGAATGAGTAACCAGGGGTACTACAGTATGTACATTTTTTTTATGAATGAATAAGCAGTCGTCCTTTTGATTTAAAGGGGACTTCCAGATTCTAATAAGTCCTTCTCTGCAGACCCCCACAACCACTATGCCAGGGTTGTAAGGAAGAGGCCCTTGTCCTCATCAACATGGAGACAAGGTGGTACACTCCCCATGTTGGGGGCATGTAGTTTAGAGTGGTTTAGGAGGGGAGGGGGCACATGCTCACTGCCCCATCAAGCTCCCATCATTGCTGGCAGTGCCCAGTTCCCCATGCTCTTTATTTGGGCATGGCACGTGTAATTTTTTTTCCACAATTTTAATGTTTCACTTTAAGCCCTACTAAAATAGCTACTCCCTGCCAAATGGAATTTTTTTTTTAACTTGGTATATGTACCCCAGGGCAATGCCCAGCTCCCCTTGCTCTTTATTTTGACAATCCCTATCTTGCCTACTAACCTTAAAGTGGTTCTAAAGGCTCAAGTTTTTTTTTACCCTCATGCATTCTATGCACGAAGGTAAAAAAACCTTCTCTGTGCAGCATCTCCCCCAGCCCCCCTAATACTCTAAGCCCCCTCTTGATCTAGCAATGCCTCTCCTCATTGGGTGAGACAGCAGCAGGAGCCATTGGCTCCCACTGCTGTCAATCACAGTGAGTGAGCCAATGAGAAGAGAGGGGTCGGGGCCAAGTCACGGTTCTATGTGTGAATGGACACACGGAGCAGTGGTTGGGGAGTGTGCGTGCTCGGGTGCCCCTATAGAAATCTGCTTTCTGTGAGGGCACCTGAAAAGGAGGATGGGGTCAGGAGTGCCGGTGGGGGACCCAAAAAGAGGAGGATCAGGGTTGCTCTGTGCAAAACCACGGCACACAGCACGTAAGTATAGATATGTTATTTTTTTCCAAAAAAAAAAATAAAGCCTTTAGAATCACTTTAAAAATTGAAATATTTTTAAAGCAGAAGCTCCACTTATTTGCCTCCTCACCCCCTCCACTGCCATATTTAGCACCTTTGGGGGGGGGGGGGGGTTGGGAGAGGGGAGCAGGTACCTGGTTTTGACAGGTACCCGCTTCCACGTCCGACTCAATTCGATGCGGCAAAGTGAGCAGGAAGTTCGGCCCCCTCCTCCCTACCGCAGTGTCCTGGGAATTTTCACAGGTCCCAGAAGACTGCTGAACCAATTAGGAGGTGCAGCGCGACTCACGCATGCGCAGTGGGCACCAGTCTTTGAAGCTGCAAGCTATCATAGCCTGGTGCCCACAGTTGAGATGCCGGCGCCATGGAGGAAAGAAGGGGAGAAGGGATCGTGCGGGTGAGAACATCGCTGGACTCTGAGACAAGTAAGTGTATGTTTATTAAAAGTCAACAGCTACAGTTTTTGTAGCTGCTGTTAAAAAAACACAAAAAAATGGTTGGAACTCTGCTTTAATGATTGGGCTCATATGGACTTCAGTGGGGTCCAGATTAACATTCAAAACTTCGGGATCAGTTTAGAGAACCTCCTACAAACCAAACCCAGATAAACCTTATGATGATGTTTTCGCCCACTTCCATTCCTATTTTAACTGGTTTGGTTCAGGAAACCGCCACGTCTGCATTCAAAATGAGAGAAGGCAGGAATTAAATTATTATTGGTGATTTGCATAAAACACGATTCATCAGAGTCTCAAAAGGTCCCAGTACATATTTCTGTTTTGTTTGGTTTTTGTATTTTAACGTTTTAAAGCCCAAATCTGGGAATTTAAAAAAATTCACCACTGCAGTTGGCCACCCAGATTACCACCCTGTCCCAAACAAACTATTTAGAGTAATATTAAAGCCCCCCCTCTAATACTGTAAGGCACAGGTGCTCAACCTTTTGAAGAGGGTCACTTGGGTCACGGGCCACATTTAAATTAAATGGCTCTGAATTCTAACTATTTTATTTTGGATAACATAATGAACATTTTACTGCAGACGATAATTGTGGTCTTTCAGCGATTGCAGGAGGAAAATGGAGAGTATCAGTTCCTGTATATGCTGCCCCCGTCGTACTTTCTGTCCAAGTGTAAAACAGAATGTGACAGGGAGGCCAGATAGGCCCCCTGGAGCATGACGCGGGGTTGTCATTGTGCTCCCTGACGCCATTGGTTGGAAGGGCGTTGTAAAAACATATCTCAACTATGGGGTTTTACCTCCCGCCAAACTGCAAATGTAAATGAGTCCTTACTAAATTGAGACCCCTATATGGCTGCTTTAACACTGATGCACTGCGGTCTACCTGTACCGCAGGTGCAGAGTAGTGTACCCGCGGCTTTCTGACCAAGCACGCGGCCTACAGCGCCCAATCCGGCTGCCAGCACGCGGCCAACAACGCCCAATCCGGCCACCCACTGGAATCTGAGCCCAATGGACGATCTCTACCTGGGGAGGCCTACCATCGCCTAACCCAGCACAACCCTGCCCTGACCCGAAGTCCATCCGATGACCCCCTGAAAACACCTCCACTGCAGACGTCCACCCCGCATTTCCTCAATCCCAATGGATGATCTCGACCTGAAGTGAGCCTACTCCCACGCCGCCGAACCCAGCAGACGACCCCAGCCTGGTGAGGCCTACCACCGCCCTCCACGCCGCAACCCTGCCTGGACCTGCTGAGCCCAACGGACGATCTCGACCTGGTGAGGCCTATCATCGCCTACCCCAGCACAACCCTGCCCTGACCCCAAGCCCATCTGATGACCCCCGGAAACACCTCCACTGCTGACGTCCACCCCGCATCTCCTCAAGCCCAACAGACGATCTCGACCTGGTGAGGCCTACCATCGCCTACCTCGGCACAACCCAGCCCTGATCCGCAGCCCATCCGACGTCCACCCCTCATCTCTTCAAGCCCAATGGATGATCTCGACCTGGCGAGGCCTACCATCGCCTACCCCGGCGCAACCCTGCCCTGACCCAAAGCCCATCCGATGACCCCCGGAAATACTTTCACTGCGGACGTCCACCCCACATCTCCTCAAGCCAAACCTCACCCCTCCACCTGGGTCTGATACAAACTGGAACTTGCAACTTGACTACCCTTGACCACAACTGGCCGAACTGAACTCTACCCATCCCAATGCACGAGAACTCTTGTCACGGAAAGGTACAACGCCACTGCACGCCGACTATCTACAACCAAGCGCCCTGAGAGATTTCCACCACACTTGTCCGTCACTTTGTTCACCTCCCTAAAATGCCACCTGTATTCCTCCTCCTCATACTATTCTCCTCCATCCCCAAAATCTCTTCTGTCGATCCCCCAGCTCCTCCCAAACAACTATACATCGCGCCCTCACTGCTTCCATCTCCTCTCTACCGCTCTAACCACCTCCTCCTGTTACTCCACTCTCCCACTGACCCGAACGCCACCAATGGTAGAATCATACGCTCTTGCACATCCTGCTCCCATGCCACTGTAAGCCGTGTACTGGGGTGGGCCCCCCAGGATACAGTGAAGTCACAAACAAGGAATGCAACCCCAACACCAGCTTTTGCCACAACAGAATTTTACTTAGATGTGGCAAATAAGCACAACCACAAATGCTGGAAACATACAATAAATTTACATACACCCAGCCCAAAGGCTGAGACCCTTGTGCTGCACAGCATGGCGCCTTCTGATGGATGAAGGTAGAAAGTGAAATAATTTACCTACTGGCGGGCACAACTAAGCTGCCACACCTTACCTGTTATTACCCTAAAAGAGCAGGAATCAGTGTATGGGTGTATGGTATGGGCTGGCCTGCGGTGCAGCACAACAGCTTACAATCTTACACAAATCTACAGTATTCCCCCTCCCATAACTGGTCCTGTAGCACGTGCCTGATTAATCCTTCTGAGCAAAACGCCAGTCTGGCTTGAGATTGTAGGATTTTATCAACTCTCCAATGTGAAATGTCACTTTAAGTGGTGGAGCCCTTCCAATAATCAGTAACAACACTTGTGGCCTGACACAAACAGAGACCCTAACTAACTATAGGCCTGGACTCAGTCTCAAGGAGCCAACATTGAAATGAGGTGCGTGCACGATCTTACCGACCTGGGTCTACTTTGCATCCGCTGGTGATTCTGAACAGAACAAATGCCTGCCTCTCCTACACACTGACAGCTCAGCCTGGGACCAGACTGGAGTGGCTGCAGAACAGGTAAATATAGTGATTTTTTTCTTTTACAGGTCTAGATACAGTAGATTAGGCTTAGAATGTGGCTGAGAGTAGGCTTAGAGTTAGGCTACGTTCACACTTGACTTTACTTCTAACTCCTGCCAAACGCCCTTATAGCATTTGACAGGCATTAATCAGGCTTTTGAGAAGAGTTTTACATGCTCCCCAAACACTCTATGCACATTTTTGAGGCATTTGATAGGCGTTTGCAAAGTGTTAAAACCGCACCACAAACGCCTATAATGAAGTTTAGTGGTATTAACGCTCCGCAAACACCTGCCAGGCGTTTGAGAAGTGTCACCATAGGCTTGAATGGGAGGCTTCAACTCCTCCTGACTCAACATGAGGCATCAGTTTTGCCATGACGCTAACGCTTCAGTGTGAACCGCGCTGTGTGCTGCCATGTGCAGAATTCTCATAGGCGTTTCAGAAGCGTTAAAAACACTACCCAAATGCCTTTCTGGCACCTGCTGACAAAGCTAGTGTGAACGTAGCCTAAGTTAGGTTTTGTCTTTACTTCCATTTTAAACATCAGAGCATCCTTGTAATTTTAGACACTCAGAAACTAAGCTGTGGTGCCAGCTATGTGGAAGCAGTGGCAGGTTAGTCACTTCAGGTTCACCTGTAACAACACAATCAACATATAAAGAGACAATATTGTACATTATTAATTAATACTAATTAAAATTTTAGCCAGATAATATGGAACAGGAGAAACAGGCCACAGAACAACCACCAGCTGCTGTCCATAGCACAAAGACATTTTTAATTATCGCAGCTGGACACATCTTATCAATAATGTATGAATGTGCAGAGATAATTTACAGTTCTTTTCCAAAAGCTGATGCGACAGTGTTGGTGAGTGTTTACAGACTGTGAGAATCGTCCACCCACACATAATCCATCTAATCCAAATTCACCACAGTGAGTGAGAAGTGTATTGTGAAGAATGGAGTATGAGCTCATACCTGCTGGTAGGAATACAGATACGTGCTCAATGGAAGATAAACAGACCAGCTCGCTCTCTAGGAAAACAGTGGCTTACTTTGGATTTAACCCCAAGTTACTCAAAGGCACCAAATAATATTTTCTTAAAATTTAAGTCTGGACAAAAGGAAAACTTTCAGTATGCTTCTATTATAAATGCACATTTCCTCATGTTTTATCCCTGTATGACCCCGTTGATCTGCAAATAATGCACTCCGCTTTAAAAGGCCGATTGTGGGCCAACAACACGCAGCCTGTTGAAAGTGTGGTGTCAGCTGTGCCTAGTTGTCTTTTACTAAGCTACTCAAATCGTCCTCTTTCTTGATCTCTATATTATAGATACTATTTAGTCTGTAGTTCTAGACAAATACTAATAAAGATCCTAAGATAACACAGGCTGTTCCAACTGCTGGGTAGGCATCTGGGTAGATCCTGGCATTATTGTCAGGATCCCTGCAGAGCATGGGCCAGCTCTGTGAACTCAGCGACAGCGGGTCACAGGAGCGCATAAATAAGTGCACTCCTATGAAGAGAAGCATGGTCAAAATACTGTTAGCCATACTTCTCTTTTAATGTTGGTCAATTCAGAGCAAAAAAAACCCGTTGTGAGGCACCCTCCTTTCTCCACTCCTCTGCACATAACTGCAAGTGGGCCTGCCTGAGTCATAAAAAATATATGTGAACAGGGGCGGACTGACAACTCATGGGGCCCCCGGGCAATAGGGGATCATGGGGCCCGTGTCCTTGGCCAAACTCAAAAAAGCCTATGAAAAAGGTAGCAGGGGCATCTCATGGGGCCCCCTACCGACCACGGGCCCTCGGGCAGTGCCCGAGTTTCCAAATGGTCAGTCCGCCCCGGTATGTGAAGCAAGCAATACATCACGAAAATCAATACAAGGTAACTGAGATATTCTTTTACTTTTCGACCACTAAATAGTGCTCTGACTAGTATATGACCTGCAGTATAAACAGGAGATTCGGCAAGGATGCTAAGGATGCCATAGTTCCAACAACATCCTTCCTTCCCCTTCTTAGCTCTTTGGTGAGTCTGACAGTGGTTATAGGTTTAGAAAGGGGAAATAGTTTGTATGTTCAGTAACTAAGCCTTTCTCAGTACTTGTAGAGAAAACTATTTTTGCACATTCTTACGACACATGGTCACAGTCTAAACCCCACCCTCAAACTGCAACTCCCCATCATCTCCCTGCCAACTCCTGTCATTTTTTCATTTGGCATGACTGTGGAAGTAGGACATATTGCAAAGCGAAACAAAAAAGAAAGCGCACCAACCTTGCACATTACCTCAGTATGCCAAAATTTATTGAATACAGAATGATACTCACAAACAACGAAGTAAATCAAGCATGTAAGTCCTCAAAGGAATTTTGAAATTGTGAAGCCTGTGCGAGTCCCATCATAGGGGTAGACACTCAGAGTACGGCTGACGTGTTTTGAAGGGCGTCCCTTCTTCATCAGAGCTCTGATGAAGAAGGGACGCCCTTCGAAACGCGTCAGCCATACTCTGAGTGTCTACCCCTATGTTGGGACTCACGCAGGCTTTTTAATTCTAAGTTCCTTTGAGGACTTACATGCTTGATTTACTTCGTTGTTTGTGAGTATCATTCTGTATTCAATAAATTTTGGTATACTGAGGTAATGCGCAAGGTTGGTGCGCTTTTTTGTTTTTGTTTCGCTTTGCAGTACTGGTCGGGCTTACCCAGCCTTGTTTGGAGCTGCACAACCCTACATGCATTGGTGGTCGAATTTTTCAAGTTCTGGTTCCATCCATCCACCCTTATTCTGGGTCTCAGAGTGCAGGAGAGGTTATTTCTGGTTCAAGCATGACATATCACATCATTCACTAATGGAAGTATGAAAACTACTGCGGCTGAGGGACTCCTAGTTCTCAATGGGCCACAAGTGTGGCAACAAAGCTGATACCTCCCTCCAGACTCAAATTGGTGTGGTCCTGTGGCTATTGGAATAGTCTGCAAGAGCCTGAGCATTGGACTCACAATCCAATGATTGCAGTTGCAAAGCTTTTGCAGACTCCAGTGCAAAAATATATAAATAAATGCATATTTTTAATTACAGTGAGGAACAGAAGTATTTGAACACTCTGCGATTTTGCAAGTTCTCCCACTTACAAAATCATGGAGGGGTCTGAAATTCACATTGTAGGCGCATTCCCACTCTGAGAGACAGAATTAAAAAAAATTTCAGGAAATCACATTGTATGATTTTCAAAGAATGTATTTGTCTTGCACTGCTGAACATAAGTATTT
Source organism: Staurois parvus (assembly GCF_062004578.1). Lineage (NCBI taxonomy): Eukaryota > Metazoa > Chordata > Amphibia > Anura > Ranidae > Staurois > Staurois parvus. Next base: position 1,317,093 of record NW_028318392.1, read on the forward strand.
GAACACCTAAGAAACAGCAAGAATTCTGCTCTCAAAGACCTGTTACTGTGCCTTTAAAAAGTCCACCTCTACTCCACTCATTAATCTAACTTAGTAGCACCTGTCTGAGCTCTTTAAAGACACTTGTTCACCCCACAGTCAGTCAGATGCCAACTACTACCATGGGCAAGACCATAGAGCTGTCAAAAGACACCAGAGACAAAATTGTGGACCTCCACAAGGCTGGAAAGGGCTACGGGGCAATTGCCAAGCAGCTTGGTGAAAATAGATCAACTGTTGGAGCAATTATTAGAAAATGGAAGAGGCTAAAGATGACTGTCAGTCTCCCTCAGACTGGGGCTCCATGCAAGATCTCACCTCGTGGGGTATCACTGATGATAAGAAAGGTGAGGAATCAAACCAGAACTACAAGGGAGGAGCTGGTCAATGACATGAAGAGAGCTGGGACCACAGTTTCAAAGGTCACTGTTGGTAGAACACTACGCCGTCATGGTTTCAAATCATGCATTGCACAGAAGGTTCCCCTGCTCAAGTCAACACATGTCCAGGCCCATCTGAAGTTTGCCAATGACCATCTGGATGATCCAGAGGAGGCATGGGAGAAAGTCATGTGGTCAGATGAGACCAAAGTAGAACTTTTTGGTCTAAACTTCACTCGTCGTGTTTGGAGGAAAAAGAAGGATGAGTTGCATCCCAAGAACACCATCCCTACTGTGAAGCATGGGGGTGGTAACATCATGCTTTGGGGGTGCTTTTCTGCGAAGGGGACAGGACGACTGCACTTTATTAAGGAGAGGATGAATGGGGCCATTTATTGTAAGATTTTGGGCAACAACCTCCTTCCTTCAGTCAGTCGGTAGAGTCTATTCCAAAACGTGTGCCTAAACCCCCACCTCCTGATGATCACTTGAAATATCACAACAGTTTTGGAAAAGAAAAAAAGAAAGAAGACGATCACGTCAACAGCAGCCACAGTAGAAGTGTACTTAACCCTAAAGTTTCATTATGACAATGTGGCATACACCATGAAACTACAATTCCGATAAGCCATATACACACAGCCATAATGAGAATCCTTACTTCAATGCTGCAACCTTTGGCTATTCCAAGCAGCACAAGCGTACTGTACCACATAGGGACTAACAGGTTAAAGAACAACAGTCCCAAAACCATGAAATTCAGTAGAAGTTTTTAGCACCTAATAAAATCTGTATTATATTCAACAATAGCACGCTTTTTCCAAACTGTACACATCAATACATTCAGGCTGATGGGGGAGACAGGCTGTCTACGAAATGTGTGCTGCAATTTTTGTAACTCCAATAAATGGGACTTTTTAGTCCTTTTTAATGTCAATATTGCTTGTTTGCTGTACTTTTACTCTAATTTACCTCTACTAGTGTAAATTCCTTTGGTACATAATATAATAGTATATTTGTAATTACTACCAGAGCAAACGTCCTACTTGTTACTATACTTGTATGCACTATACTCCATGGTAAATGTATTATAACCTGCAGATTTCATACCGGAGGCCCCCTCAGTTCATAGTTAAAACACAATTTAATAAATCACGATTTCCTTCCACAGTGGGGATTAAGCTTTCAAGGCACAGGAAATTAAGACTACTGCTTTCTATCCCTCCCTGATTTACACTGTCCCTTCTTTGCCCTTTTTATTGTATAGCTGACCATGCACACAAAAATCCTTCATTTGGATTCATTAATTGCCAGGAGGACTGCACTGGCATCTCATTGTAGTACAGCACTGGGCTAAATGCCAACTACTGGGAAAAAAGGTTCTTTTTAACCCTCCAGAACAATTTTCATGTGAACATGTTGCAGTACTCCACATTTCTTAGATGGCACTCACAACTGTCAAAAAGCTAGACAATCAAGTAACTGGATGAATATTTCCATATTCCATTGTATGTGGTATCACATGCTCTAATATACATACTGTAAAGAGTCCCATGCTGCTCATGGGAATCACCCTAAGAAGACAACAAAAGGCACCATTTAGATCTTTAAGAACTCACAAAACAAAATTTGTCTTAGCAAAATAATCAGTTTAAAAGAAGAGAATAGAGTGGTGGTTATCTAATTGTATATTGTGGATATTTATTGTAGTATTTACTTAAAAGTGATATTTATATTATTGTATATACTCGAGTATAAGCCGACCCGAATATAAGCCGAGGTACCTAATTTTACCACAAAAAACTGGGAAAAACTATTGACTCGAGTATAAGCCGAGGGTGGGAACACCAGTGAGAGGAATAGTGCCACATCATTGGTGTCAGTGGGAGGAATAGTGCCCCATCATTGGTATCAGTGGGAGGAATAGTGCCCCATCATTGGTGTCAGTGGGAGGAATAGCGCCCCATCATTGGTGTCAGTGGGAGGAATAGCGCCCCATCATTGGTGTCAGTGGGAGGAATAGTGCCCCATTATTGGTATCAGTGGCAGGAATAGTGCCCCATCATTAGTATCAGTGGGGGGAATAGCACCCCATTATTGGTGTCAGTGGAATAGTGCCCCATCTTTGGTGTCAGTGGGAGGAATAGTGTCCCATCATTGGTGTCAGTGGGAGGAATAGTGTCCCAACATTGGTGTCAGTGGGAGGAATAGTATCCCATCATTGGTGTCAGTGGGGGGGAGGAAAAGTGCCCCATCGTTGGTGTCAGTGGGAGGAATAATGCCCCATCATTGGTATCAGTGACACCAATGATGGGGCACTATTCCTCCCACTGACACTTGCTGACCCCTGTTCCAGTATGGTGCTGCTGCAGCCAGCATATGTGGTTGCAGCAGCACCTAAGCACGGCACACTTACCTGTATCTCCTTCACTCGATTTTCGCGGGGCCGCTCAGCTCCGCCTCCTCGCCGGTGATTGGCCGCCTGTGTGCCTTTCCTGAGCTACAGTTCTGGCGGCCAATCACCGGTGAGAAGGCGGAGCCGAGCAGCAGCGCGAACATCCAGTGGACGTACCGAATGAAGGAGCAGCTGCGCTTCCTGGACCGGATCGTCGTGGGACCGGAGCCAGGTAAGAGACAGCAGCCCCCTGCAGACGTTGACTCGAGTATAAGCCGAGGGGGCCGTTTTTCAGCACAAAAAATGTGCTGAAAAACTCGGCTAATACTCGAGTATATACAGTACTTTCACAATTTTACAAGTCTGCTTTAACATGCTTTTAAAAAATTGTAGTAAGATGACCCATTCCATTTCTCTTCCAAACCCATACATCAATACCTGTCAAAGTCTTTCTTGCACTCTCTCTCATGTCACAGCTCTCTGCGACTCTTTAGATAGCTGCTGTGAAAACTCTGTTAAAATGTACTCAGAGGTTAAGGTCACCTTTTGTAACATGCTACTTTGGAGCAGTCCCCGAAGTTTAAGGCTCCATGCACACTGGGTGTTTTAATAATGCTGGTAACGTTAGCTGTGTAAAGTCCCGTTAAAAACGTGAGTTTTTCAGAATTTTTGTATTCGTGTTTAGTGGAGTTTAGCCACTTTTTTGCGTTTTTTTCGCATTTACGTTTTTTCACAAAAAAAACATTTTTTAAGTAAAAAAAGTCCAAAAACTCTGGTTTGCCATGATTTACCGTGTTTTACTGCATTTTTACAACTAAAAAACTCCTCTAGAAGCCCACTAGTTCTGGGTTTTTTTCCAGCCAAAAAATGCCCCTGCCAAAAAACATTGACTACAGTCTATGTGTGCATGGACACATAGGGTAACATGCCAGGGAGTTTATTGGTTGTAGAAAAAAACATCAAAAGCCAAAAAAAGCAGCTGTAAAAACGTCCAAGTGCATGAGGACTTAAGTGTATAAAGCGTATGTAAACTCCGAACATGAATGTCTCTTATTGGTTCCTTTTTGTCTGTCAAACAATAATTTTGTTATATTCATTTTATGAGTGCAAAAAACAACCTATTAATTTTGTCAGAAATTAAAGCCCCAGTTTAGTTACTTTTTTTTAATCAGCACAAGGGACTTACAATCAATGAGAAGAGCAGGGGACCTTGGTGCTGGTGGTGGCTGTCTTAGTTGAAATCTTCAGTTCTTTGCCCCCACAACGCCCCCCCACCATAACCCTGCAGTGGTAATCTTCTGGGGCTGAAGGGGTTAAAACAGTCGCAGGACCGGTCATAGGTAGGCAGAGAACTGAAGATTTCAACTGAGTGCAGCCACCAGCACTAGGGACATCTCATTGAATGTAAGTATTGTCCCCTGCGCTGATTAAAAAATATAAATAAAATTAACCACCTCAATACTGGACACTTTCACCCCTTTCAGTGCTCTTACACTTTGACAGTTACTCAGTTATGCAATACAGTACCCAAATGCAATTTTTTTTTTTTAGACAAATAAAGCTTTCATTTGGTGGTATTAATCACCACTGGGTTTTTTACTTTTTGCTATATAAACAAAAAAATACTGAACATTTTTTGAAAAAAAAAAAAAAAAGTTCATGTCCGTTATAAAATTTTGCAAATAACTGTTCTTCAAAAATTTAGAACAAAATTTAATTTGCTGCATTTCTTCGGTGAAAAAAATACAAACTACTAAGTGTATGTTATTTAGTCTGTGGCAAAGTTATAGTCTTCAAGCAATGGTACATATATATATGCAAACTGAACACCCCAAAACACATTATGCTACTTTTCCCAAGTAAGGGGATACCACATGTGTAAGATTCTTTTTACAGCCTAGCCACATAAATGGAACAAAAATCCAAGATTTGGTCTTTCAAGGAGCCTAAATTAAGCATCTAATTTCCTGACTACCTATCACACTATTGAAGGTCCTGGAGCACCAGGACAATGAAAACATCCATAAAATGACCACATTTTGGAAAGCAAAACACCCCAATCTATTTTCTATGAGGCATAATGAGACTTTTGGACAAGTCATTTTTTGCCACAAGTTTTTGAAAAATGTAAGAAAATGAATACATGTTTTTTTACACAAAGTTGTTGATTTATAAGATATTTCTAACACACATACTAAGAAATACACCCAAAAATACATTATGCTACTCGTTTTGAGTATGGTAATACCATATGTGTGAGACTTTTTCACAGCCTAACCACATAAAGAGGCTCCAAGGAGTGCCTTCAGGCATTATAGGGGCATAAATTACACATCCAAATTCCTGACTACCTATCACATTTTTGGACATCCACTGGGGACACTGACAGATGTTGACAGTCCTCTAGGGACACCGACAAATGCTGAAGGTCCACTAGGGACACCGAGAAATGTTGAAGGTCCACTAGGGACACCAACAAACGTTGACAGTCTAACAGGGACACTGACAGGTTAATGTTGCAATGGGACACTATTGCAGATGTCGATGGGACACTGGTACACTGTGACAGATGCTGATGGGACTCTGGTACACTCACAGATGTTTTTGTGCACCGGTACACTGTGACAGATGTTAAAGAATAACTAAAGGAAAAACTTTTTTTTAGGTTTTATATAGCATGGAGATGGATTACAATCCTTGTCAGTTTTTATTGCTGCCTGCGTCTACATTACCTTCTCTATTTGTCCTATTTACCATTACCATTAACAGTGAAAGTAAAAGAAAATCACAAATTTTGGGTTGTCCCCAGAAAAGTAATAGAGGGGAAATATTCCAAAAGAGACACTAGTTCTGGTGACCTGGGGGTCCCCAAGGAATTCTCTTAATTTATAGGGATTTCCTCTCACTTCCTGTTTGGTGTTATAATGGGACACTATTGTAGATATTGATGTGCACTGTTTTACTGTGACAGATGTTTTTGTGCACTGCTTCACTGTGACAGATGTTGATGGGACACTGGTACAGATGTGCACTTGAACAAGGGACAGATGGTGCATGTAATGGCACAGTAAAATCAGCAGCTACACACAGATCGCTGACAGGCTGCAATCTCCCTCTCTCCCTCCTCACTGAGCTCAGATGGAAAGCTGATACAGAGACACATGCCTCTGTTTACATTTTTTGATGGCTGTGATTGGACACAGCCATCACATGATCAGGAAGGCCAGTCAGAGCACCCTTGTCCTGATCTGTGGACCATGGAATTGTGCTGCTGTGTGGCCCCAAGGCCATGCTTGAGCACAGGTTCTGACAGGACATGTAGGTAAATTGTCAGAACAGCGCTTGTCCCACCCAGCCAAGTGGGACAAGTGGTTAAATAAACCTAGGCATTAAAATGGTAGTAAACTTCAGACATGAAATATGAGCAAAGTATATCCCTCTATAGTGTGTACTTGTCTCAGTTAAGAGCACTAAGTGTCATTTCTGTCTGCTGTTTCATTATTCTATCAGCATGAATCACTTCTGACAAGTTTTCCTGACACTAAGAGAAAAAAGGTGATGGGGAGGGACCTCCAGCAGATGGACAGCCTCAGCTCTGTTTCTGTGTGCTGTGTGAAAGGCAGGAGGTGTCCCTTCCCTCCAATCAGCTCTCACCAAAGTCTGCAGAGTGTAACTTTAGCTCTCAGACAAGCTTTATAAATTCTGGACTTTGAATGGATGTAGAGAAGAGAACTGCAAATAAACAAGTACAACTTATTTAGGGGAATGTGTTTCATCTCTGTGTATCACCTGAGGCCAGTCACTTCACTGGGTATATGTAAGGGTTTACAACCACTTTAAGAGCTGTCCTGTGTCCTCTGCTTTCTGGTCAAAGGGTCAAAAAAAAAAAAAAGGGTCTAAAAGGGTCAAAGGGTCTAGTTAGCATCCAGTTGTTATCTTAGAACTACTAAGTCAATTGGCGACTATGCTTTGGAGATGAAAACAGAAGTTGATAAGCAGCTTAACAAAAGACAACTGGTCAGAGCTGATTCCACTCAATCCACAAAAATGCTGTGTGTTGTCAGTCCACACAAGGAAATCAAAGACAAGTATGGGATTTAAAAAAAAAATTATACTCACCTAGGTGGATGATGCATCTGTCCCCCATACCGCCTCTAAGACCAAAAACTGAGTGATGAAAGACCACTGATCACTCAGATCTTGGTCTTCAGTGCTCAGAGAGTCAGTGACTGCTAGTGTCTTCATCATGCATGGGATTTAAATTCCAAGGATTGTTTCACCTGCAGTGAATATTTGTTTAAAGTCACATTCAATGCTTTACAAAATGTGTACAGTACACAGTGCGATTCTTCACACATGTACCAACATTTTTTGCCATTTGGGAGCTTGTGGATTATGACAAATACGGCACATGGACAGGATGGCATAGTAACTCCTGGAAGGCGATTCCCAGCAAGAAAGATCTGAGTATATTGTTTTTCCAGCCTCCCTCCTCACAGGGTATTTCTAGGGAACATTTTCGCAATCAAGACATATGTCTATTATAAATGCAGGTTTCAGAAACATTAAAAGAAAAGAAAAAAAAAGGACAAAACTCACTGATAACAAGACATTTCTTTCATTCACAATGTGCTTGAAAGAGAGAGTAACCCGATACAACGCAGAGCTGCGATATGAAGTTACTGGCACCTGTAACCATGACAACACTTGTTTCTTTAGTAAAAAGGAAATCTAATATACAAGTCACTGTTTAACTAAATAACAGAGCTCTGAAAGTTCAAAAAAGCAAGGGAGATCAGGCGGCTTCCTTGATTATTCAGGTATTTAATTTTAAACATGTAGAGACAGAGGTGAATTATATTTTCTGATGATTAGAGGAATACAATACTTGCCCCACAAGGATCAGTTGTTCTTTTGTCTAGCGGCAAAGAAAGATAAAAATAGGTAGGAATACTTACCTTATTCCTTGTTTCTCCAGCAGCTGGCGCTCTTGAGCACTCCTGTTTTACTGATGGGCAATGAACATCCTCATATACAATGCAGGACCACTAGTACATAGTCATTGGAAAGTATTAAAGTCAGGAAAGCTTCACAGGATCAAGTAAAAGCAGAGCTCCAGTTTAGATTTTTCTTTTAAATATCCTGCCTAGGCTTTTGCAGGTCTCCGGCAACACAAAACATGTGTCCAGCATTGCTCCCACAAACTCACTGCTTAGCCACTGCCCTCCAACCCTCTTTCAGGTTCAGGAAGGACAGCACCATTTAACTAAATTAACTCAGGATAGGCACACACCCCCTGGGGAATGGTCACTTTGTCTGCTTGGCTCACAATACAATACACACGTCAGCACTGCTCACCACCCAAGAGGAAGCCGACCGGTCACATCACCGTCCCCCAGAAAAATGTAATGTACTCTCACTGGCCACTTTATTAAGTACACCTGTTCAATTGCTTAGTAACACAAATGGCTAATCAGCCAATCACATGGCAACAACTCAACGCATTTAGGCATCTAGACATGGTGAAGAAGACTTGCTGAAGTTCAAACCGAGCATCAGAATGGGGAAGAAAGGGGATTTAAGCTACTCTGAATGTGGTTGGTACCAGACAGGCTGGTAGTTGGTACCAGACAGGCTGGTCTGAGTATTCCAAAAACTACTGATCTACTGGGATTTTCACACACTACCATCTCTAGGGTTTAAAAAAAATGGTCCATAAAAAAGAAAATAACCAGTGAGCGGCAGTTGTGTGGACAAAATGCCTTGTTGATGTCAGAGGAGAATGGGCAGACTGGTTGGAGATTATAGAAAGGCAACAGTAACTCCAATAACCACTCATTACAACCAATGTATGCAGAATACCATGTCTGAACACAGCAAGCAGAAGACCACACCGGGTGCCACTCCTGTCAGCTAAGAATATGAAACAGAGGCAACAAGTGGCACTGGCTCACCAAAATTGGACAATAGAAGATTGGAAAAACGTTGCTTGGTCTCATGAGTCTCCATTTCCCTACAGATGGTGGTATGTGAAAATCACAGTAGATCAGCAGTTTTTTAAAAATACAGTCCGTCATCTGGCACAACAACCATGCTATGTTGAAATTCACATAAATCCCCTTTTTTCCCCCATTCTGATGCTTGGTTTGAACTTTATCAAGACGTCTTCAGCAAGTTGCTGCCATGTGATTGGCTGATTTTCAATTTGTGTTACCAAGCAATTAAAATAGGTGTACCTAATAAAGCGGCTGGCGAGTGTATGTATTAATGCAATAAAAAAAAAGGCTGCCCTGGGCAACACCAACCTCATTCCATTCTTTTTCTGTGAGTCCAGGACGTCAAGGGCCCACCCCCTGGAGTTGCACCATTAAAGCTGAACTCCAGGGAAAGGAAAAATGGCTGCCCCAGCACTGCAAGGGTCAAACATATGCTTGGGTCTAGGGGATGCAAAAAGAAATTTTACTTACTCGATCTTTCACTCCTGCAGACTTCCTCCAGGTTATAAACCCTTTCCCTGCAGCCACATCTTTGTCCATTGCAGGCCCTCTGACATCACCAAGTTCAATGCAAAGTTCAGTCCTGAATGTGAGGACCCCAATGAGCAGTCCACTGCTGGAGTGAATGGGAATACAGGAGAATAGTGGCTGCTAGGGAAGGGGAGGATTGGGTAGCAAAGCTGTTTTTGCAGCCCCCTAGATCTGAACAAGCATTTAATCCTTACAGTACAAGGATAGCCCCACTGCAAGGGAGAATTTTTTCCTTTCCCTGTAGACAGGCTTTAAATTGCCCTGGTCTCATAGTCCTGAATGCTGCAGAACAAATGCTCATATAATGGCATGTGAGGAAAAAAAAAAAAAGTCCCTAAGCATCATATCTGGACTAAAAAAACAAAGCCAAAAAAGAAAAACACACAACAAAAAAAAACAAAAACAGACGTATGTGTACAAAGATTAACAAGTCTCAAGGAGGATTTTATTACACTGGAACTAGGCTTTAAAGTTTTCTCTAAATACTATACTTGTGTTCACTGAATTGGTCAATAAATACATATAGAAGGATAACGGAAAAAGTTACACAACTAATCGCTTTAGGACCGCCCTATAGCAGATATACTGCTACAGGGCAGCACCTGTGAGCAGGATCACACACACACACACACACACACACACACACACAACATTCTGCATTTCCGGGTGGGGGGCGCGCGTAAGCCCTACCCGCGCCGCCATTCGCAGCCGCGGATGTCAATCACCGGGTCCCGGACGGTTTTTACCCGGCGGTGCCCAGAGATTGCTGAGCATCTCCGATGGGGAGGAAGATTGTTTTGTTTACAAATAATCTTCCTCTCTGTCAGCTTAAGCACACTGCTCGGGACGGCTCTGCATAGTACAGACATCCTGCTTAGTGTGCTTACAGTGAAGAAACCCCCCCGCCCCCTATTAAAACACTCCTTGCACACAGTTAACCTTTTGATTGCCCCTCACATTAACCCCTTCCTGCCCAGTCATTAGTACAGTGGCAGTGCTTTTTTTTTTAGCACTGATCACTGTATTGGTGTCACTGGGGTGTCAGTGACACAAAGTTAGCTCCCCCCAGTGTCAGAATGTCCACCGCAGTCCCGCTAAAAGTCACTAATCACCACCATTACTAGTAGAATAAAAAAAAAAATACCGCCATTTGTAAACGCTATAACGTTCACGTAAACCAATTCATTTACACGTATTGGGATTTCTTTTTAGCAAACGCATGTAGCAGAATACATTTTGGCCTAAATTTATGACGCAATTCAATTTTTTAAATTTTTTTACTGGACATGGTTAATAGCAAAAAGTCAAAAATATTGGTTTTTTTTTCTTCAAAATTGTCGGTCTTTTTTTGCTTATAGTGCAAAAAATAAAAACCGCAAAAAATAAAAAAACAGCACAGGCGATCAAATACCACCAAAAGAAAGCTCAATTTGTGTGAAAAAAAAAGACGTAAATTTCATTTGGGTGCAACGTTGCATGACCGCGCAATTGTCAGTTAAATTAAGAAAGCGCCGTAAAACAAAAAATGGCCTGATCAGGAAGGGGGGTAAATCCTCAGCAGGGCAAGACACTTTTACACTCCGTTTGTTATCTGCAAGCTATGTGACTTCACCTGGTTGGTTCTGCCGTACATCACCTCCTGTCCTCCTTTATCCCAGAAGTATATACTGTATATTCTGCCTTTCTCCCATTGACTGCTACTAATGTGTAAGACTTGACATCAGTCTGTAATACAAAAAATGATGTTTTTGCTATTTTATAGTTGCTTAATGGAGGATGTGGGCCTAGGAGCCACTATAATCTATATGTGTACTCACATTAGGTCCTACTGGCCTGCACGCGTTTACGTCAAATGAGCTGCAACTGAACTGTGCTCAAGCGGGCTAGAGCATAGTGCACTGGATTGTGCCCAAGCACGGCACACGGCCATGATGCAAGTCAAAGGAATTGGACTTTGGGGTCAACTGTGCTTAGGCATGGTACAGAGTATGCCCTGTGACATGCCTCAAGTTATCTGCCCAAGGCCAACCTCAGAATATGCCAGCAGGAATGTGGATGTATAAACCTGAACCCTGCAGGAACTGACACCCTTCAGGTGGACTGGTGAAAACTGTATACAAAGCACAATTCGGTCACATCAGTTATTCCAACTTTGCCTATGGGAGGGTACCTACAACCCATGCAGTGTTAGTGAACCTCAGGACAGATTTCGGAAGCACAGTGCTACTGAACGGTTACATCAGAGGTGATGAAACACAACGGGATCCCCACCCCCACACACAGCTCAGACTGAATGGGCTCATTGAAGAGCTCTGTGTGACAGATCTCACTGAATCCTTCTTTAAACAATACAGATCATGCAGCGGTCCGCTGAGAACAAAAAGTTGGCAGGGGAGTATTCGGAAGCAGACAAGCTTTGGAAGCTAATAAAGAAGGTTCAGTTCAAGTGCTCAGAATACCACTGAATTTGCTAGTAAATGCTACATTCCATGGCCACACAGTTGTCTGAAATACAGCAACACACAGCTGTGACAACTGTCACCTGAGCAGGATGTGTATGGAAGAGAACAGACAGCAGTAACAATTAAAAAAAATAGTAGGGGAAGGCTTAGAACCCCCATCAGTTTTGGGTTTATTTTTTTTTTTTGCTGCTCCAGTTATTGGTACCATCTGGGGCCCAAAGCAAATTAGATTCTCCCCAATTGGAGTTTTTAATACAACCACCCAGTATACACATTGTCAGGAAGATCATGCCAGTACAGAGAATGAAGCAGCAGGTGCATGCTGGCTCATAGCTTCATATCCGGGGTGGCCATGTATGTGTGAGCGCACAAGGGCATTTACTCCTCTTGTTAATGAAGGAGCCAAATGGTCAACAGCACATAGACAGTGACGTTTAGTGTTCAGCATTACAGGCGTACCTCAGTTTATGAACGCCTCGATTAACATAATTTTCTGTTTACGAATGAAAATCCATTGAAAATAATGGCTCGGTTTACAAATTTTTTTTCGCAAAACAGATTAATTGGATTTTAATGCATTTCCAATTTTTTTTTAATCATGTCCCTGTACAGTACTATGCCCTTAAAGTGCACTTTATAAAGAGTTTTGAACAGATAAGACTTTTTTTTACTTTTTTCTGACCTCCGCAACGGATTAATTGGTTTTTAATGCATTTACTTTTTTTTTTTTAATCATTTCCTTTTATGCCTTTAAAGTGCACTTTATAAAGAGTTTTAACCAGATAAAACTTTTTTTGACTTTTTTCTGACCTCCGAAATTGATTAATTGGTTTTCAATGTATTTATGAATTAATTTTTAATCATGTCCCTGTACAGTATTTATGCCTTTAAAGTGCACTTTATGAAGAGTTTTGAACAGATAAAAATACTTTTTTTTTACTTTTTTCTGACCTCCGGAATGAATGAATTGATTTTCAATGCATTTCAATGGGCAACCACATTTCAGTTTACAAATTTTTTGCAATACAAAAAGTCCCGTAGAACCAATTCAATTTGTAAACCGAGAAACACCTGTACTTGTGAATCAGTGATCTGTGACTTTATGCCTGACTACACGATACTGACCTGACTTGTCATGTGCCTGTACAAGGGGTGGACTGACCATTTGAGCACTCGGGCACTAGCTGGGGGCCCTATGAAATGCCCCGATACCTTTTTTTAGGCTTTTTTTTTAGTGTGGGCAAGGACACAGGGGCCTCATGATCCCCTATTGCTCGGGGGCCCCATGATTTGTCAGTCTGCCCCTGGCCTGTACCATCCTCAGCCTGATGTGGACTATTTTTCTGATCCTTCTGTTCCTGACCTGCTCATCAATTACCTTCTGTGGATATTATTGCATCTGATCTGCCCACTATTTGCTGACCTGGCTTGCTTACCTGTGCACTAGTCCTGAGTTCCTGTGCCACGATTAACCACCAGCCTTCAGTCTCTCAGTTGATGCTCCAACCTACACACCTGCCTGGGCTCCACTGACGCATCAATCTACTGCCTGTCTGTTGATCCAGTTGTCATTCCTTGCTGTGGTGTACCTGGCTTGCCTTTCCATATTCTCAGGAAAGGCTACACATCAGTGATAGGACCACAGACCTCTCTCCCCAGTCATCAGCATCCAGCAAGAACTACTAGGTGCTTGTGTCACCCATTTGTTCTACCAGAGACCCTGAGTCACAGGTGTACACAGATCAGTCTTGGTTTTAGTGTACATTTCTGATCATATAAATACCTTGATCTCAAAATTGCAGCTCTTTTGTGCTTACTATGCAGACCTTGGATCTCAGCTGTCAGCAATAAGAGGGCTTACCCTGTATGTCTCTTTTCAGACAGGTGGCAGTAAAAACAGCCAGATGAACCAGTTTTACCACCCCCCTAAAACCTACCATACAACCCGTGGGGGGGGGCTGTATACATGCACAGCTGCAATGCTTTGTGTCAAATTTAGCATGGCTTGTCAGCTTGACAGGTGGGGCACCTATCTCTTCATGTAAATAAACTAGGTGAATATGTGGTTTCTAATGTTTAGAGACAAATCATACCTCAGACATTAGGATCTTTCTTAAAGAGGTAATACTATGCAATAAGGGCAAGTGTCTATAAATGTACTTATCGCCTCCTGTGTGATAAATGGGATACCTCATGATGCCAAATGTCTGTCTCTTTGGGTGGATTGGGAGTGCACAACTTTACATATTATTTGGCAGCCCAAAATAGTGCAGTTAGCCCATACCATGGTGAGAGTCCCACTGATCTTTCCGTTTTCTCCGGGTTTGTCAACTCCCTAATTGGGATCTGGAGATCAGAGGCTTCAAAGTATCTTGGGAGGTACAAAGTCTCTATCCTTGTGTCTAGATCTCATAGGACACCAGCAGGCTGAGAATGCTGGTATGCACAGCCTTTATAATCAGGGTTCTGTCTGTAGTTCAGCGCTGCACCCGGGAAACAGGAGGTCCTCCGCCTAGATACCAGAGAATGGGCTAGTGCAGCAAGGAGAGTGAGAGTGTGAGAAGGATAGGTACAGAATTTGTACATGAGCACAGCGGTTCTATGAATCGATCTGAGATACCAGACCAAGGGGCCCAAGATCCAGATCTGACCAGCGGTGCTGTGCAAGGAAGCCAGGAGGCTTAATGTTGTTTGATTTTGTGTTTGAAGCTATGGTGGAAACCCCTGTGAAGCTAACCTTTTGTTTTTGTTGGAACTTTTACTACTTCTTTAAATAAAAGTGGTCCATCAAGCTCTGAAACAGCTGATCTGAATTGGAAAGCTTTACAGCTTGATTGAAACCCCCTTGGAATTTCACAATATCTATAAATACGTCTTTGATTGAATTATAATTAATGGGATGACAGATGGCTCCATCCGGAATCATTAAACGGACACAGCAGGTCCCTCCTTTGTGTTTTAGGGGGTGAAGTCAAGTGAGGACTATGCAACACATATGGTGGCAATGACCTGAGGTCCAAACATTTTGGATTAGAATTTTCAAAATGATTTATTCAGTAACACAGATCTATACCTCTAGAGTTGGCTACTCCAACAGATTGACCGTGAACTCTAGAGACACACTAGGAGATTAATTGTTAACATCTTGTTGGCGGTTAAAATGACAATACCATTGGAATATGTCAAACCATGGGTGATGTGTAATGACAAACTCGTACTCTTCAAAATACTCAGAACAAATTTCACAAAATAAGGGGCCCTTTGATTCATTATATCTCAATAAATGAGGTTTGAGAGGAGCACCTATATTCTGCTTTCCCCCCCTTTTTCTTCACTTATCCTTTGATGTGGTCATTAAGTAATGATGCTCACATGACAGTGGGGGGGGGGGGGGGGGGTCGGCCTACTGTATTTGATCTGTTTTATGTCAATGATCGTGGCATGTTTCTTGGATGGCCTGGACTGTTATGTGAGATCCAAAATGACAATTCTTCACGGTATCATCAAAATGCCAATGATCTATCTGAGATGTAACATATACAAACATAGCAACTGGAGCAACCATGCTTGTATCCATGTACTGTAAGCGATTTTCTTTTTCTATAGGAAGCGATGCCTGATGTTACGTGGAAATAACTTCAATAAGGATATTTAAATACAGATGGGAAATCCAAGATATAGTCACCAATGTTCAACTAATTAACAAAATCTCCTACATGCATATAATAATCCACAATAAACATGAAGTCATCTATGACCCCGATTAAAATTGTAATCTTAGATATGAAATGGGTAAGTATCTTCAAAAATGTGGTGCTTCTCCCATCAATCCATGGCTTCCACAGAAGCGTCTTTGGAGATACAAATCCAACCAAACAAAAAGTAAATATGAGTCGTCAAAAACTGTTTAATATTCAGTGTATTATTCTAAATAGTGTTGTAAGACCAAAATGGACAAGAGCACAGTGATCAGTTCATCTTTCTGTCACTTTGCTTCTTCCTCCTAACATGCCCCTTCCAATGTAACACACTTCATTGGTTATTTATGCTGATTCTCTCCCCCCCCCCCCTTTTCCCAGCAGACTTAAAGAGGCTGACACCAGGTCGAATTCAGGTACTTACACAGCCTACATTTAGAAAATACACTAAAATTATGGGGTTGATTTACTAAAACTGAAGAGTGCAAAATCTGGTGCAGCTCTGCATGATAGCCAATCAGCTTCTAACTTCAGCTTGTTCAATTAAGCTTCGCATAGAAACCAATTAGATTCCAGTTTTTATTGTCAGAGTTGCACCAGATTTTGCACTCTCCAGTTTTAGTAAATCAACCATAATGCATTAATGATTACAGCACTGAATTCAATTTTCCTTTTATATCTGCCTTGATTCAGCTTTAAATTCTAACTCCAAGGAAATATAAAAGTATCCCTTGCAGTGGGGCTGTGCTACACTTCAGGGGTTAGCTGCCTGTTCTGTCTAGGGGAGAGAGGCGTCTTTATTTACCTGGTGCTCAGCTCCCCTGGCAGAGCATGCTCCCGCAGTGGACTGTCCCCGGGCGTCCTCCTGTCCAGTGCAGCAATATGGACCCTGCACTGGTCTTGATGGCATCAGGATCTTACACAGGTGGAGCATGGGGGAGAAGATACTGCAGGACCTGGTCTAGCAATGAGGGAACAGCATCCCAGCCCCACTACAAGAGATAGTTCAAAAGGTTTCTCAAAGCTGGGTTTTAAGTGATTCTGCAGTTTGATGAATTAGGGCACGGAATGCAACATTTTACAAATTAGGCATTTTTTCAGATTGTGTTAATATCATTTCTGTGCAAAACCTGTACTACCACTAGTGTTAAAATCGCTGCCTCAATGCTGCAATCAGCTAATACTTGATTTAATAATTTACTCTGTGCGCTCAAGTTATCTTGGTGGTGGTGTTGTACTCCTCCAGCAAAGAATTCTAAAAATGCGCCCTGTACAGGCACCGATTGGGACTGGTTTGGAGCTTTTTAACAGGAAGGGATTTGTTGCAAGGATTAAAGTCTCAACACATAATCCACATTCTTGTGCAATACAGCTGGGAGTGAACAGCAACAGGGTCTCACTGCCAATAAATGCCAGCACCCACAGGAGCAGCTGGCCTGGATGCCACCACCAATGCCAAAGGACAAATTAAAGGGAAGAATAGGGAATAAAAGTTTCCTCTGATTTCAGTTTTGAGGATGAAGCCCTGGAGGAATGAAATCACCTGCTTTGTATATGTGGTAAAACAAACAAATAAAAAAAAACACATTTCTTGCAAAGACGGAAGGCCTGAAGAAAGAAACATAAAAGACCGAAAGCAGAAAAAGACCAAAAGTTGATATATATATATATATATATATATATATATTATACACACACAAACATATATATTTAATTTTTTCCCATTTTTTTGGTTGAGTATAGACCTATGCATGCTTGAATCCACTGATTGTTGACTGGCTCCCTACTTCTGCTGGAAATGCATCAACTACTCTTTCAGTAAAATAATACTTTCTAAAGTTTGAACTTTCCTCCTGCTAGTTTGAGATCCTGTTCCTGGATTCTTGATCTTGGTGCCATGAAGGACTTTGTTAAATGACCACTTAATCTTTCTTCAGAAGCCAGACATTGGATAGGTCATCCTGCATTTGGGCCTTCATCATGGCTCATTTACACTGCCATTCCTATGAACACCTGACCGAACCTGTTGCAAAAATACACTGATCTGGGCATTATATAACCAGGAACAACCATGTGAATAAGCCAGGAACTTCAGCATATATATCGCTAACACCATCCTCAGTCCATCCCCTCATGCCAGGGTACTAGGGGTAATCCTAGACTCCCATCTGTCCTTCCAGCCCCAGATCTAATCGCTGACAAAATCGTGTAGACTTCACCTCCGCAACATCTCCAAGATACGATCGTTCCTAACCCCGGAAACCACTAAGCAACTCATTCACTCCCTTGTCATATCACGCCTCAACTATTGTAACTCCCTCCTCATTGGCTTACCTCATCGTAGACTAACAAACCCCACACTTCTTAAATTGGCCATACACGGCTGAAATTTCATCCGATTACTGCAAAATTTGCCAAAACTGGAGCTCTAGGTTGCAAAGTTGGTACTACCTGGCACAACAAACGTCAAATTTTCAGAAAATTTCAAAGATTTCAAAAATCTTTTGTCACAGGAGCTGGGTTAAATATTCTTGGCTGAACAGTGTCTGTATCCAATCAGATGCAGTTACTGTTCAGGTATTCCGCCGCTGCAGCTCCCACACCTGAATACAATGGCTGTTGGGGGAGATTCCTTCATACACATTGTTTAGTGAGAAATCTTTGGGTGTACCGTTAGCTTTAGTAAAAGCAATAAATACAGTATTTTCTTGTATTAGGATATGTCCTGTAAAATTACGTTTTCCTTCTGTATATGTAAAAAAGATAACTGGACAAAATGATGTGTTAGAAACAACCTTGTCCTGTGACAGTTGGCTAGTGGTCAAAGATATTCTGTAGTGTCCTAATTTGTACGAGGAAATGATTAGTCAGGAGATCAAAGCACTGTTGGGGTGAATGGGTAGTTGGCCAGCACCCAGGCCAGGCTTTTAGGTAAATACTGGGTCTCCTTTGTTTATTAGCTCTGCTAACATGTTAGACACTCTCTGACCTTTGGCATGCTTTCAGGATTTAAAAATGCTTTCCCTGGTATGCAATTTACACCACTAACATGCAGCTAATGATTTAATAAAAATCGTAGTGGTGCACTGAAATGAAAAATTCTGGCCCAAAACTGAAAATTCAGGATGCACTTGGCCGCAAACCGAAAGTAAAATGGACAGTTTTTTAACCACCCTAATACTGGGCACTTTTACCCCCTTCCGACCCACAGCAAACTTTCAGCTTTTGGTGCTCTCACACACTTTGGGTATAGTGTCCCATGACTGAGTAATTGTCATTCAAAACACCAGCACTGGATTTTTTTTATTTTAAGAACTATAATTGAAAAAAATACCAAAAATGTTAAAAACGAAAATGCATTTATCTTTGTTTCTGTTATACAATTTTGCAAATAAGTATTTTTTCTTCATCAATTTGGGCCAAAATGTATACTGCTACATTGGTTTGGTAAAAATAGCCCAAATCCGTGTACAGGTGAAACTCAAAAAATTAGAATATTGTGCAAAAGTTAATTTATTTCAGTAATGCAACTTAAAAGGTGAAAATAATATATGAGATAGACTCATTACATGCAAAGAAAGATAGTTCAAGCCGTGATTTGTCATAATTGTGATGATTATGGCTTACAGCTCATGAAAACCCCAAATCCACAATCTCAGAAAATTAGAATATTACATGAAATCAATAAAACAAGGATTGTACATAGAACAATATCAGATCTCTGAAAAGTATAAGCATGCATATGTACTCAGTACTTGGTTTGGGCCCCTTTTGCAGCAATTACTGCCTCAATGCGCCGTGGCATGGAAGCTATCAGTCTGTGGCACTGCTGAGGTGTTATGAAAGACCAGGATGCTTCAATAGCAGCCTTCAGCTCTTCTGCATTGTTCGGTATCATGTCTCTCATCTTTCTCTTGGCAATGCCCCATAGATTCTCTATGGGGTTCAGGTCAGGCGAGTTTGCTGGCCAATCAAGCACAGTAATCCCACAGTCATTGAACCAGGTTTTGGTGCTTTTGGCAGTGTGGGCAGGTGCCAAGTCCTGCTGGAAAATGAAGTCAGCATCCCCATAAAGCTCATCTGTGGAAGGAAGCATTAAGTGCTCCAAAATCTCCTGGTAGATGGCTGCATTGACCCAGGACTTAATGAAGCACAGTGGACCAACACCAGCAGATGACATGGCTCCCCAAATCAACACAGAATGTGGAAACTTCACACTGGACTTCAAGCATCTTGCAGTGTGTGCCTCTCCATTCTTCCTCCATACTCTGGGTCCTTGGTTTCCAAATGAGACGCAAAAGTTGCTCTCATCAGAAAAGAGGACTTTGTTTTTCTTTAGCCCAGGTAAGACGCTTCTGACATTGTTTGTTGTTCAGGAGCGGCTTGACAAGAGGAATACGACATTTGAAGCCCATGTCCAGGATCCGTCTGTGTGTGGTGGCTCTTGATGCACTGACTCCAGCCTCAGTCCACTCCTTGTGAAAGTCCCTAACACTTTTGAATGGCCTTTTCCTGACAATCCTCTCCAGGCTGCGGTCATCCCTGCTGCTTGTGCACCTTTTTCTTCCACACTTTTCCCTTCCACATAACTTTCTATTAATGTGCTTTGATACAGCACTTTGGGAACATCCAACTTCTTTTGCAATTACCTTTTGAGGCTTTCCCTCCTTATGGAGGGCGTCAATGATGGTTTTCTGCACAACTGTCAGGTCAGCAGTCTTTCCCATGATTGTGATTCCTACTGAACCAGACTGAGAGACTATTTAAAGGCTCAAGAACCCTTTGCAGGTGTTATGGCTTCATTAGCTGATTAGAGTGGGACACTTTGAGCCTAGAATATTGCACCTTTTCACAATTTTCTGGGATTGTGGATTTGGGGTTTTCATGAGCTGTAAGCCATAATCATCACAATTATGACAAATCACGGCTTGAACTATCTTGCTTTGCATGTAATGAGTCTATCTCATATATTAGTTTCACCTTTTAAGTTGCATTACTGAAATAAATGAACTTTTGCACGATATTCAAATTTTTGAGTTTCACCTGTATATTATTTGGTCTGATCATACCTGATGTAGCAATGGCCTATCTATTTCTGAGACACTAGCAATCCAGGACAGTACAAATACCCCCTTTTTAGAAAGTAGGAATTTAGTAAGAGGCATGGTATTTTTTCCACAAAATTGTCATATTAACAGATTATTTCTCTCACACAGCATATGCATACTGTCAGCTACACCCCAAAACACATTCTGCTATTCCTCCTGTATGGGGATGCCACCTACGTGAGACTTTTTCACAGCCTAGCCATAGAGAGGCCCAACATTCAAGCAGCCCTGTCAGGTGTTCTGGGGGCATAAATTACACATTTCATTTCCTATCTATCACGTTTTTGTAGGTCCTGGAGCACCACAAAATGACCCCATTTTGCAAAGCAAACACTCCAACATATTTTTGTGAGGCATAATAAGTCTTCTAAACATGTAATTGCATTTTTTCCACAAGTTTTTGGAAAACATGGAAAGAAAGTCTGGGAGGCTAGTATGGGCCCTACCTTGCTGTTGTGGATAGGACACCCTGCTACTAGTGCCTGGTCTATCATCTGGGAATGCTGCTCTGCTTGTACTCACCACTGAACCAGGATTTGCAGCACTATTGGTGGATGCCTGCCTATCTTCTGGGAGTGCTGTGCTGCTTGTACTCGGCTCTGCGCTACTGGTGGATGCCTGCCTATCTTCCGGGAGTGCCGCGCTGCTTGTACTCGGCTCTGCGCTACTGGTGGACGCCTGCCTATCTTCCGGGAGTGCCGCGCTGCTTGTACTCGGCTCTGCGCTACTGGTGGACGCCTGCCTATCTTCCGGGAGTGCCGCGCTGCTTGTACTCGGCTCTGCGCTACTGGTGGACGCCTGCCTATCTTCCGGGAGTGCCGCGCTGCTTGTACTCGGCTCTGCGCTACTGGTGGACGCCTGCCTATCTTCCGGGAGTGCCGCGCTGCTTGTACTCGGCTCTGCGCTACTGGTGGACGCCTGCCTATCTTCCGGGAGTGCCGCGCTGCTTGTACTCGGCTCTGCGCTACTGGTGGACGCCTGCCTATCTTACGGGAGTGCCGCGCTGCTTGTACTCGGCTTTGCGCTACTGGTGGATGCCTGCCTATCTTCCGGGAGTGCCGCGCTGCTTGTACTCGGCTCTGCGCTACTGGTAGACGCCTGCCTATCTTCCGGGAGTGCCGCGCTGCTTGTACTCGGCTCTGCGCTACTGGTGGACGCCTGCCTATCTTCCGGGAGTGCCGCGCTGCTTGTACTCGGCTCTGCGCTACTGGTGGATGCCTGCCTATCTTCCGGGAGTGCCGCGCTGCTTGTACTCGGCTTTGCGCTACTGGTGGACGCCTGCCTATCTTCCGGGAGTGCCGCGCTGCTTGTACTCGGCTCTGCGCTACTGGTAGACGCCTGCCTATCTTCCGGGAGTGCCGCGCTGCTTGTACTCGGCTCTGCGCTACTGGTGGACGCCTGCCTATCTTCCGGGAGTGCCGCGCTGCTTGTACTCGGCTCTGCGCTACTGGTGGACGCCTGCCTATCTTCCGGGAGTGCCGCGCTGCTTGTACTCGGCTCTGCGCTACTGGTGGACGCCTGCCTATCTTCCGGGAGTGCCGCGCTGCTTGTACTCGGCTCTGCGCTACTGGTGGACGCCTGCCTATCTTCCGGGAGTGCCGCGCTGCTTGTACTCGGCTCTGCGCTACTGGTGGATGCCTGCTCCTTTTTGTTAGGATTCTCTCCTCCTCAGAATCAGTTGCAGACCCATAGCTTCTCGTCTGTCATTCTCAGTATCTGGAAAGCCTCCTCGCTGCTGTATAATTTTTTTTAGACATGTTGATGCTGCACTACGGATATTGCTGATGTTAAACACTGGTATTGTGTGACATATTATGATGTTCACTAGTACACGGTGACTGATGTGGATTTGACATTGGTACACTGACAGATATTGATCACTGGTACAGATGTGGATTTGACACTAGTACTGTGTGACAGATGTTGACCACTGATACAGATGTGGAATTGACACTGATACACCGTGGCAGATGTTGATCACTGGTACAGATGAGGATGATCACTGGTACACTGTGACAGATGTTGGTTACTGGTACACTGACAGATGTAGATGATCATGGTGATAGATGTGTGGGGACACTAGCTGGGTGATCAGTGTGTGTAGTGCTTGATAACTCACTGTTCCCTGGCTGGCAACACAGATCGGCTCTGCTTCTCCTCACTGGCGGGCTCCATGTGAAGAGCCAATAAACTGACAGGCAGCTCTGTTTACATTACATGAGGGCTGTGATTGGATAGCCCTTCTGCCTAGCGGTGATGCGTTGTGTCCAGGGGACAAGGGCACACTGGAAGTGCCCAGCTGCATGGCTGCACACACACCCACGTTCTGAGGGATGTACAGGAACAGCCACTCAGAACGGCAAAGCTCCCACCTGGCCGTTTAAGTGCAGTGGATGGGTGGGAAACGGTAAAATTAATTTTAAAAAAAATAAATTTATATATATATATATATATATATATATAATTATCTATCTGTAGTCTACTTGACTTTTTAATATATTTAAATCAACATGAATTTTAAAAAATACAATCCAGGAAAGTAAAATAACTTTTACTGCAAATAACACAAAAATTGAAAATATAATAAAATTAAACATTTAAAAAAACCTAAATATGCTGTACAATATTTAAAAAATAAATAAATAATACGGCAATTTTTGGCACCTTTTTTATTTCTAGCGGCAAAACACTGATAACCCTATTTTCGCTGGATAATTTTCGGCAGTCAATATATCGGTGCATCACTAAAAAAAAATAGGTTAATGTCATTATGAATATTAATATTTGATTTAGTTGAATCTGGTCTCGCAACAGTAATGTAAAACATAATATTATTAATATGCAGGATATATTTAGCGCTAACCGTTTACGCAGCGCTTTCGAATATAAAAAGGTGACAATACGGCAACAATACAATTCAATACAGAGTTAGAAGGGCCCTGATCCTAAGAGCTTACAATATAACAGGGAGGGGCAAGAGGAACAAAAAGGTATTAAATTGTGAGGGATAGACTGATGGGAGAAAAAAAAGATTTGGTAATTAGCTGAGGCCAGCATAGGCTTCCCTGAAGAGATGAGTTTTCAGGGATCGCCTAAAAGGAGAAAGAGTAGGGGCTAGCCAGACAGATGGGGGTAGGGAGGTCCAGAGGAACATATATATTGTGATAAATCCAGCTGGTACAGCTCACCTATCACTTACAAATAAAATCAAAATCAATAAAATGAATACAACCTGGGTAAAATACGCATTTCTATAATGTTCATGAAAAACGTTTATCTCCAAGTGTATAAACTGGTATGGCAAATGCCATTACGCTAAACCACAGGAAATTCTGAGCTTTGAAAGAAACTGGTGCAGCAATGACCAGGCATGCCGATAGATCTTTTAGGTCCCTGGGCATTATATTACTTATAAGGTGCATACTGACAATTTGTAACACCAGAACCCAGATAACATTGTTACTTTAGCTTCTTAAAAGGAGAATAAAAGTTTGCTTACGTACTTTCACAGCTTGAATAATGAGATGCCAGTTCAGGAATGCACACGTAGTTTGTGTACAATAAAGTTTACCTGACCTATATAGTTATTAGCAAGGCTCTGTGAAATGGAACAACTAAACTGTGGGTGGGTTTTAGCAATTATAGGAACAGTATGTGGTATGGCCAATGACATTCTATTACTCTAATACTTGTATAGGATAAACCTTACTCGAGTGTGCAAAGGAATATGTTGCAGTGTATAGGAGCCAACATTTCGAATGTCTACCTAGGGCTTGCAATAAACTATATTACTCTTAGGTCAGTTAAGGTTGCAGATAAACCTGAAGTGTCCAAATTTAGGCCAACAAGAACAAACAAATTTTGTGTTCTGATAGTTACATTGACATTTACCTAAATGAATGAGTTAAGATAACTAAAATGCATCCTTTAGGTACAGGTGGACAATGGTAGTCTGGATAACACATACTAAAAACCTACCAGATAAGTTCTAAAAATCAAACAACTCTGAGAACAACCATACAACCCTCTCCACTTATTCATTAAAATGCTTCTGACTTAAAGACTTGGATACTGAAGGCTCTATGTGTCATATGGAATGGTTACCATAGACAACACACATAATGTGCAGGATCGACGATGGGTTCAAATACCTAACTATGCTAATGGGACAGAAAACAGAAACAAACTCGATTTGTTTTTATGATTATATACCTATGCTATTAGACCAAGGTATTGATTTTCATCTGAAATCAGTTCCCAAATGTACTACCTGGAAACCTTTGTTGTAGATTAGTCATACCTGAGTGTTTTGTGGCAAGATTCCTGAAAGCAGGACAATGCGTTAAGATCCCATTGTTCTCAAATGGTCCCGCTCATACCAGAGCATTGTGTCACTTGTCACCTGTCACGTGAGGCTCTAAAAAGTATAAGAGTTTCTTTGAGGTGGTGGAATCATGCATTTTTGTCCCCATAGACTAGGGCACCTGAAGAGTTGTGCCACTTGTCACATGAAGCTTGTAAAAGTACATGAACTTCTTTAGGGCAGAGTTGCTAAAGGCTACAAAATATTCAGGTGCTCCCATGAGGCCAAAAACACGCAAAAAAAAAGCACCCCTTCACTCATACTATGTGTAAATGGGGACATACAATGGATATAAAAAGTCTACACACCCTGTTAAAATTTCTGTGATGTAAAAAAAAAAAAGAAAAAAAAGAAAAAAGAAAAGAAAGGAGCGAGAGACCATGATCAATCATTGCAGAACGTTGTCCACTTTCAATTTGACCTATAAATACTGTACATCTTTTGGGGGGGGGGGGGGGGGAGTAAACATAACTGGGGATGTGGCTGTGTTCAGAATTAAGCAACCACATTCAAAATCATGTTAAATAGGAGTCAGTACACACCTGCCATCATTTAAAGTGCCTCTAATTAACCCCAAATAAAAAAGGTTCAGCTGTTCTAGTAGAAAATCATCCAAGCCCGGCTAAATTTTGCAAAACCACACCTGAAGTCTCCCACAAGCATGTGGGAAAATGTGTTATGGTCTGATGAAACCAAGGGTGAACTTTTTGGCTATAATCCAAAAGATATATGTCTGGCGCAAAAACAACACTGCACATCACCAAAAGAACACCATACCCACAGTGAAGCATGGTGGTGGCAGCATCATGCTTTGGGGCTGTTTTTCTTCAGCTGGAACTGGGGCCTTAGTCAAGGTAAAGGGATTATGAACAGTTCCAAATACCAGTCAATATAGGCACAAAACCTTCAGGCTTCTGCTACAAAGCTGAACATGAAGAGGAACTTCATCTTTCAGCATGACAACGACCCAAAGCACACATCCAAATCAACAAAGGAATGGCTTCACCAGAAGAAGATGAAAGTTTTGGAATGGCCCAGCCAGAGCCCAGACCTGAATCCGATCGAAAATCTGTGGGGTGATGTGAAGAGGGCTGTGCACAGGAGATGCCCTTGCAATCTGACAGATTTGGAATGTTTTTGCAAGGAAGAGTGGGCAAATATTGCTAAGTCAAGATGTACCATGCTGATAGACTCATACCCAAAAAGACTGAGTGCTGGAATAAAATAAAAAGGTGCTCCAACAAAATATTAGTTTAAGAGTGTACACACTTATGCAACCATATTATTTAATTTTTTTTTTATTTTTACTTCCCTCCACCTAAAAGATAGCAGTTTGTTGTTCAACTGAGTTGTACAGTTTATGGGTTACATTAAAGGTGGAAAAAGTTCTGAAATTATTTATGTTTGTCTCATTTTTTTACATCACAGAAACCTGACATTTTAACAGGGGTGTGTAGACTTTTTATATCCACTGCATACTTTATTTCTAACACATCAGTTTAAGAAAAAAAAAGGCACAATGAGAGAAAGGGTACTAAGGTGGAGATATATATATATAAAAATAAATAAGTCACTTAAATCCCCATTCTGATGCTTGGTTTGAACTTCAGCAAGTTGTCTTCACCACATCTAGATGTCTAAATGCATTGAGTTGCTGCGATGTGATTGGCTGGTTAGCAATTTGTATTACCAAGCAGTTGAACAGGTGTACCTAATAAAATGGCCAGTGAGTGTGCATGTATGTATACAGTGAGGAACAGAAGTATTTGAACACCCTCTGATTTTGCAAGTTCTGCGACTTAGAAATCATGGAGGGGTCTTAAATTCACATGGTAGGTGCATTCCCACTCTGAGAGGCAGAATTTAAAAAAAATTCAGGAAATCACATTTTATGATTTTTTAAGAATGTATTTGTCTTGCACTGCTGAACATAAGTATTTGAACACCTAAGAAACAGCAAGAATTCTGGCTCTCAAAGACCTATTGCTGTGCCTTTAAAAAGTCCACCTCTACTCCACTCATTAATCTAACTTAGTAGCACCTGTCTGAGCTCTTTAAAGACACCTGTCCACCCCACAGTAAGTCAGACGCCAACTACTACCATGGGCAAGACCAAAGAGCTGTCAAAAGACACCAGAGACAAAATTGTGGACCTCCACAAGGCTGGAAAGGGCTACGGGGCAATTGCCAAGCAGCTTGGTGAAAATAGATCAACTGTTGGAGCAGTTGTTAGAAAATGGAAGAGGCTAAAGATGACTGTCAGTCTCCCTCAGACTGGGGCTCCATGCAAGATCTTACCTCGTGGGGTATCACTGATAAGAAAGGTGAGGAATCAGCCCAGAACTACAAGGGAGGAGCTGGTCAATGACATGAAGAGAGCTGGGACCACAGTTTCAAAGGTCACTGTCGGTAGAACACTACGCCGTCATGGTTTCAAATCATGCATTGCACGGAAGGTTCCCCTGCTCAAGTCATCACATGTCCAGGCCCGTCTGAAGTTTGCCAGTGACTATCTGGATGATCTAGAGGAGGCATGGGAGAAAGTCATGTGGTCAGATGAGACCAAAGTAGAAGTTTTTGGTCTAAACTTCACTCGTCGTGTTTGGAGGAAAAAGAAGGATGAGTCGCATCCCAAGAACACCACCCCTACTGTGAAGCATGGGGGTGGTAACATCATGCTTTGGGGATGCTTTTCTGCGAAGGGGACAGGACGACTGCACTGTATTAAGGAGAGGATGAATGGGGCCATTTATTGTGAGATTTTGAGCAACAACCTCCTTCCCTCAGTCAGGGCATTGAAGATGGGTCATGGCTGAGTCTTCCAACATGACAAGGACCCGAAGCACACAGCCAGGATAACCAAGGAGTGGCTCCATAAGAAGCATATCAAGGTTCTGGAGTGGCCTAGCCACTCTCCAGACCTAAATCCAATAGAACATCTTTGGAGGGAGCTGAAACTCCGTGTTGCTCATCGACAGCCCCGAAACCTGACAGATCTAGAGGAGATCTGTGTGGAGGAGTGGGCCAAAATCCCTGTTGCAGTGTGTGCAAACCTGGTCAAGAACTACAGGAAACGTTTGACCTCTGTAATTGCAAACAAAGGCTTCTGTACCAAAATATTAACACTGATTTTCTCAGGTGTTCAAATACTTATGTTCAGCAGTGCAAGACAAATCAATTCTTTAACTACTTCCCTCCCGACCAATAGCCGAATGGCGGCCGGGAAAACGCTCTAGATTTCCGGGTGGACGCCACTGGGCTTTGAGAGTGAATATCGAGCATTTACCTCTATATACCCTGAACCTACAGTCAGGTCCATAAATATTGGGACATCGACACAATTCTAACATTTTTGGCTTTATACACCAGCATGATGGATTTGAAATGAAACGAACAAGATGTGCTTTAACTGCAGACTGTCAGCTTTGAGGGTATTTACATCCAAATCAGGTGAACGGTGTAGGAATTACAACAGTTTGCATATGTGCCTCCCACTTGTTAAGGGACCAAAAGTAATGGGACAATTGGTTTCTCAGCTGTTCCATGGCCAAGTGTATGTTATTCCCTCATTATCCCAATTACAATGAGCAGATAAAAGGTCCAGAGTTCCTTTCAAGTGTGCTATTTGCATTTGGAATCTGTTGCTGTCAACTCTCAAGATGAGATCCAAAGAGCTGTCACTATCAGTGAAGCAAGCCATCATTAGGCTGAAAAAACAAAACAAACCCATCAGAGAGATAGCAAAAACATTAGGCGTGGCCGAAACAACTGTTTGGAACATTCTTAAAAAGAAGGAATGAACCGGTGAGCTCAGCAACACCAAAAGACCCGGAAGACCACGGAAAACAACTGTGGTGGATGACCAAAGAATTCTTTCCCTGGTGAAGAAAACACCCTTCACAACAGTTGGCCAGATCAAGAACACTCTCCAGGAGGTAGGTGTATGTGTGTCAAAGTCAACAATCAAGAGAAGACTTCACCAGAGTGAATACAGAGGGTTCACCACAAGATGTAAACCATTGGTGAGCCTCAAAAACAGGAAGGCCAGATTAGAGTTTGCCAAACGACATTTAAAAAAGCCTTCACAGTTCTGGAACAACATCCTATGGACAGATGAGACCAAGATCAACCTGTACCAGAGTGATGGGAAGAGAAGAGTATGGAGAAGGAAAGGAACTGCTCATGATTCTAAGTATACCACCTCATCAGTGAAGCATGGTGGTGGTAGTGTCATGGCGTGGGCATGTATGGATGCCAATGGAACTGGTTCTCTCGTATTTATTGATGATGTCACTGCTGACAAAAGCAGCAGGATGAATTCTGAAGTGTTTCGGGCAATATTATCTGCTCATATTCAGCCAAATGCTTCAGAACTCATTGGACGCCGCTTCACAGTGCAGATGGACAATGACCCAAAGCATACTGCAAAAGCAACCAAAGAGTTTTTTTAAGGGAAAGAAGTGGAATGTTATGCAATGGCCAAGTCAATCACCTGACCTGAATCCGATTGAGCATGCATTTCACTTGCTGAAGACAAAACTGAAGGGAAAATGCCCCAAGAACAAGCAGGAACTGAAGACAGTTGCAGTAGAGGCCTGGCAGAGCATCACCAGGGATGAAACCCAGCGTCTGGTGATGTCTATGCGTTCCAGACTTCAGGCTGTAATTGACTGCAAAGGATTTGCAACCAAGTATTAAAAAGTGAAAGTTTGATTTATGATTATTATTCTGTCCCATCACTTTTGGTCCCTTAACAAGTGGGAGGCACATATGCAAACTGTTGTAATTCCTACACCGTTCAGCTGAATTGGATGTAAATACCCTCAAATTAAAGCTGACAGTCTGCAGTTAAAGCACATCTTGTTCGTTTCATTTCAAATCCATTGTGGTGGTGTATAGAGCCAAAAATGTTAGAATTGTGTCGATGTCCCAATATTTAAGGACCTGACTGTATATATAATGTGTGTAAAATCAGTGGTTATCCAACCCTCTGCAATCTATCAAAATTAAATATTTTTATGTTGACTATGTTGATAAGGTAAGCAAAACTATACTAGATATATATTTTCCTTACAAGGGCATGCACATCAAAATAGGGTGCCCATCAAGCGACTTTCCTGATCCCCAGGGCTAAACAAAGCTCCATAAACACCAGCTTTACTCATCTTATGCTATACCAAAGCAGCCTTGTGCTCCATTGATAGCTACCCCTGAGTGCCCTTCCACTGTCTTAGCAGAGCACCTAAGGGGAAGTTGGTGTACGAATTTTGAACAGATGATAGCTGGTGGAAGCCCTGGAGTAGAAATAAAGGTCACAAATAGTTTGAGTGCTCATGGCCCCTACACAGTCTTTTCTGCAACATGTTCTCTGACAACAGATAAACTAACAGGCTTGACTAATCCTACTCGGTGTACTATTCATAAAATGCAAACATCAGTTGCCTGCTCCGTCTAACGTTCATAAGTCTCTATTACACCGTGAATAAAAGGAGTTTCCCAACCTCACAATAAACGCAGCACCACTCAAGTATGTGCTAAGCCCCCAAAAGTGCCCTCCAGCCTTATGAATGCAAACGCCGGTAGGCACAGCACAATGATTACATAAGCCAGTCCATTAGCAGCACTACTGCCACTCACAAAACTCCATTCCCCGAGCATTAAACAGTTGGGATTATTCAGTTCTCCTGAATTCATTACACCCCGCAGTGGCATAATTTATACCCCCAATAACATTTGTATGTAGCTGACAATTCAATTCAAGCTCAGACAGTGAATCTATTGTTTGTGCTCCACATCCTCTGTATACTGCACTATCACCATTTTAATCAAGTAATGAAATAAAAAAAATCTCTCTTCCTGGGCCCATTAAAAGATCAATAGTGCCCTCCTGGAGATACAACGATCCTTTCATTTCTCAAAGATTAGAACAGCATAATGCAATACAGCCTGAACATTATAATAAGATTCAAGCACATTGATGAAGGAGGGTGAACACCACTGGTATACCTGATGACAAAGTAAAAAGGTAGAAAGGATGTTTTCAGCTTAGAGCCACTTCCGCTAAAATATATATTCATTCTATTTTAATGGACTCGGGAAGCCATGATTTTGTCCATATCCACTCTGGTGTAAACGGACTGCAACTCTGAAATGAAATACAATATAAAAATAATATTTTATTGTCTCCTTTAGTGCATTGTTCCTTTAGCCCTGGTTCACACCAGTGCGACTTCAGGTGTGACATACAATTTACAAATTGCTCCTGAAGTCGTATCTGATGTATTTCTATGGCACAGTCTTAATCAGTGCGATTTGAAGTAGCATGGTTTAAAAAATAGTACCTGCACTACTTTTTTCAAATTTCATTGCGACTTGTATTGGCTTCTGTAAAATGAAGTTGCAGGACACAGTGAAATTGGGAGGTACAAGTTGCACTGATCTGCAGCTTTTCAAGTGAAGTACCTCGATTTCAAAGTTACATTCAGTGTGAACCAGGGCTTAATCTGCTCCCATCTCTTTCTGCCATTCTCCTGAAAGCCAGAATTGGAACTATGAATAAATAAAATGTGACATACAAATTCATGGTGCCTTCCACTGCTGACCTCGCTCACTGAAAATGCTAATTAACTGGCAGTCATTCTAACCCTTTGGCTTTAATACTCGGTCACTGAATCAGAACAATATGCAATAAAGGAGGTCTGAATTTACTCTGACATTCCCAATTTTATATTATTTATTTATTTCAGGTACTTATATAGCACCATCAATTTACACAGCACTTTACATATATATTGGACATTCACATCAGTTCCTAACCCTCAAGGGGCATCCAATTTGCATACTTGCTTGAGATCAGTGAAAATAAGGACAAGATTGGGTCAGTGTAAAACCCAGGTAATTCGCATTTTCAGAAGATGATCAGCAGTATCAGTCCTTTGTATTTTTCTCATGATAGGTTTGTTCTAAAGCTGAACACCAGATATGTTTATTGCATGCTTACATTTGTCCAGCTTGGACCATTGTAGATATACATAGTATGTGTTATTACAGTGATCGCTGCGGTCTTTCAGGTCCTTTGCTGAGTGGCTGCCCTTCTGCATAGTGAACGCAGGGGGTCACTCACTCAGCAAGGCCACCATTCACAGAACTCCTTGTATTTTTTCAATGAAGACAAGGTGTTCTGTGATTGGATGAGGTGGAGATTGTGATGTCACCACCCCACCTCTACAGCTCATCCAATCAGAGAATACATTGTATTTATTTAAAAAAAAACCACACAAAGCATTCTGTGAATGGCAGCTGTACCAAGTGTGTTCACTGTGTAGAAGGGAAGCCATTTGGCACATGACATTTAGAACCATAGCAATCACTGTAGTAGTGCTGACTACTACAGTCAAATGTGTAAATTTACATTGATCCAAGCTGGACCAAATGTAACTATGCAATAAAAAAAACAAAAAAAAAACAAAACAAATAAAAAACACACACACACACACACACACACACACACACACACTTGCATTTCTAATACTAAAGGCCTAAACAGATCTCTCTATTTGACAGTCAGTATTAAACCACCATTAATAGCAAACCATACAAATGAATTTCATATTTAAAGTTGGTTCAGTTATGGCAGTTTTACAAAATCACATCAGTCCAGCTTGGACCAATGTGAGTATGTATGGTGGGATCCCTATGGAACAGAAAATCAATGTAGTAGACAGCCATACTATGGTGATCTACACTAGTTTCTTGGTCGTGTGTCAAGTGGCTACCTAGCTGCTTACTGAACACTGGAGGTCACCCGCTCAGCACTGGTGCCATTCAGAGACCACTTTACATTTTGCCAATGAATGCCAAGTATTCTTTGATTATATGGAGGTGGCAATTATGGGATCACTGCCCCACCTCTCTGCACCTTGTCCAATCAGAGAATAGGACCTTGCTGCAAGATCACTGTTAGCAGTGCCTACTACAGCGATTTCACAGGTACATGCATACTCACATAGGTCCAATCTCGACTAATGTCACTATATAAAAAAGTGCCATACCTAAAAGTGCCCACCAAACTTTAGCTTTAGGTTCCATGCACACTAACGTTTTTTTTAAGCTCCTGGAAGCTGTTCATAGCATAGTAAAAGTGTTATCCTATGTGTCCATGCACACTACTTTAGGCTATTAGTGTTTTTTGAGCTTCAGCTTCTAAGAGAAGAAAAAAAAATATTCCTTTTGTAGTTTTTGGAGCGTTTTTCCAGCAGAAAAAAAAAAAAAAAAAAAAAAAAAAGACTAAAAACACTACTAAAACTGTATTTTTTTTGTAGCGTTTTCTTTTTTTTTTTCCCTACATGTACTGTAAATACATTAATAAAACACTAACGCTCCTAAAACGCTACTAAAGAACACTATTGCCAGCATTTTTTCCAGTGTTTTTAGAGCTTAAAAAAAAAAAAAAAAACACTAGTGTGAATGGAGTCTAAAAGTATTATCTCTAACAAAAAAGTAATACATTGAACTTTTCAAGTCTAAAGATGTGGTGGCAGTGTCTATAAAATTCTCTCTACACTATTGGGATCTACTCCTCTACCGTGGGAAACAGCTTGGAACATCATTAAATGAACAGCAAAAAAAAGAAGATAGATTAGTACACGGGGTTGTTGATATGAAGGTGGTAGAAATGAACTATAAAAGTATGGCAAGGTGGTATATTACACCTAATGTGGTACATACGCAACAAGTGGAGAAATCACCTTTATGTTGGAAAGGGTGTGGGATAAAGGGAACAATGGCACACATATGGTGGGTTTGCCCCAAGATATGGGAGTATTGGGTGGAAATAATACACCAAATACAGGAGATAAAACAGGGTTGAGTATTCAAAGTGATTCAGAGAGATTCCATCAAACTAATCTCTCAGTGAATCAATATAAGAACATGATGATATACCATCTAATAAATGCAACAAAAGGATTAATTCTGAAATTCTTGCAGGTTCAGGAGATACCAAAAATAAAAGGACTGGATACACAGGGTGGATTATACAGTACATATAGGATAGAGGAAAATGAAAGATGGAATGGAGAAATTCCAAAAAACATGGGAAAGTTGGAAAGAGTTTAAAATCTCAAAGAGATATGTATTGTTGGTGGAGCCTTGAATGAAGAGAAGAAAGAAAAATATGCTAAATGTAAGGAAAGATGGCAGGAGAAAAAAAAAAGATATGGAGAAGGAAGTCGGAGGGAGTAATGGAGGAACAGGAGAAAAAAAGGGAAACGAAGATTGAGAATAAGTAATAAGTGTGTGTGTGTGTGTGTGTGTGTGTGTGTGTGTGTGGGGGGGGGGGGGGGGGGTAAATAATGGGGAAATTATAAAATAGAAAATGTATTTTGAAATGATGTATATTGTGTTGGTTTTTATATACAGTAATGATATTTATCAATAAAAATATAATTAAAATAAATAAAGATGTGGTGACTGCATTATCCGTCTTTTAAAAGACTGTTCACATTTGGCGATTTGAGAACACAAGCAGAATCACTGCGATTCTGCCTGCGATCCCAAACTGCACTACATTAGTGGCAAAAAAACACATGCGTGTTTGGGTGCCTATCACACGACTGCTGTGCGATAAATTGTTCCACA
The DNA here is from genome assembly GCF_062004578.1 of Staurois parvus. NCBI lineage: Eukaryota > Metazoa > Chordata > Amphibia > Anura > Ranidae > Staurois > Staurois parvus. Next base: position 1,351,704 of record NW_028318392.1, read on the forward strand.
AACTGCATTGCACGAAGCTTGACACCCAAAAAATGGAGCAGGAGGATCTTCTTTTGGGTGACAAGCTTTGCACAATTTATCGCACAACAATCGTGGCAAAACTGCACCCCATTCAGGTGCCATTAAAAATGAATGGCACCCAAACATGCGCGGTGCGGTTTGCTACTATTCTAGTGTGATTTGAGATCGTGGCCAAATCGTCAGATGTGAATGAGGCCTAAGGCTTCAATTACATGCATACGTACGTGTATTTGCTGCATGGAATGCAGTTGCTCGCTATCCTGCATAAAATACGTGCCTACTTGTACTTGCGTTTAGAACGTGTAGAGTTTAAATTAATTTCATGCACATACATGCATAAAATCTGCAGATGTGTGTGGCCCTGGACTTTTTTCTAAATGCAGCGCACCTTTTTACATGAAGATGCAGCTGTGAATATGGGCTCATCAATTACTAGAGTGCTGCATTCAGATGTGCACAAGACTATATGCTGTATGCATCTAAACGCAGCATTTTTTTCTGCCTGTGTGAATTAGCCCTATGCGTTTTTTTTTTTTTTAAGACACGCACTTCAGTCCATTTAATATGCTTTCCTATGGGACTTGTTCACATCTATGCATCTTTCAGCCACTGCATTTTTGGATAGGGTCAGAGTCTTTTTTTAAATGTATTTATTTTTTTTACACACAAAACAGTGTATTTTTGGTTCAATAGACTTCAATGGACATGTGGTAGAAATGCATGCAATGTAAGCATTTTGAGTTTTGTTCTGTTTTTTTTGGCCAATAGAAAAGTATTTACTTTGATGCTACTTTGATGTGGCTTTGAATGGGTGCAACTGTGATGCAACTTTTTTTTTGCTAATAGAAAAGTATGATAGTTCTGTTCATGTAGTGCAACTGTTATTTTACACTCTCTGGCACTCAAGTAGCATCCAAGTTGCACCCATCCAAAGTCATATCAAAGTCAATACTTTTTTTTTTAATTTGTATTTTTTGCAAAAAGGAAACAAAAAAAACACACCAAAAAAGTGTGTTCAAAAAAACACATCAATAACAACACACAGGAGGTGTGAACCAGGCATTAGATAGGGCACTGAAATCTAGGTAAACAATTTGTTGTCAATGACACTGTATATTCCTATTAGTAATGCGAATCTACAAACAGTGATTAACAGTCTGGATTTAGTGGCTGCAATTCCTGGATTTCTAACTGAATGAAGCCAAAAATGGGAAATCCAGACACATATTGATGGCAGAAATTGTTATTCAATTTCACAAATACACTTTATAAATATGAAAACCAATGGTCACCAAGGCTGCTGTACATTAAAGTGGTACTATATCCCAAACCAATATATTGCAGCTTACCAACCATAACATGTGGTGGCTGCATTAAAAAAAAAAAACACGCTATCACGCATGCGCGGAAACAGAAGATGACCCGGATGTTTGTGTCCAAGGAATCTTCGTAAACACGAGCGAAAAATCCAAATGTTAAAAGTAGATTGGCCTAATGAGATAATGAAACCAGACTGATGCAGATTATATTTATATGTATCACTATTTATGTATATACAGTTGTGACCAAAATTATTCAACCCCCAATGCTGTAAAGGGGTTTAGGGACTATAGTGTACATTTGGAATTGTATTCAGAATCAAATCCTACAAGGACGTTGTAACTACCCAAATGCAACTAAAATGACATCAATTGTTTATGTAATACAGTAGTAAATGGTTCTTATGTGGTTTCTTCATTGCCACAATTATTCAACCCCTTAAAGACTACCACTCTGAAGAACAGAGGTTCATACAGGTGCTTTCCATCAGGTATTGAAAACACCTGTGGATGTCACCGAGCAGCAATCAAGCATAATAAGCACCAATTAGGCAGCTTTAAAATGACTGTGATACTCAGCTCCTTCTAGACATTTACTGGTGTGGTTACAAACATGGTGAAGGCAAGAGAATGGTCCAGGAAGACAAGAGAAGAGGTGATTTCTCTTCACAGGAAGGGCAATGGCTATAAGAAGATTGCAAAGATGTTAAACATACCAAGAGACACCTTAGGAAGCATCATTCGCAAATTCAAGGCAAAGGGCACTGTTGAAACGCTACCTGGTCGTGGCAGAAAGAAGATGCTGACTTCGACTGCTGTGCGCTACCTGAAGCGTAGAGTGGAGAGAAGTCCCCGTGTGACTGCTGAGGAACTGAGAAAAGATTTGTCAGATGTGGGTACAGAAGTTTCAGCCCAGACAATAAGACGCACACTGCGTAATGAAGGCCTCCGTGCCAGAACTCCCAGGCGTACCCCCTTGCTGTCTCCAAAGAATAAGAAGAGTCGACTGCAGTATGCCAAAAGCCATGTGGACAAACCACAAAAGTTGTGGGATAGTGTTCTGTGGACTGATGAAACAAAATTAGAACTGTTTGGGCCCATGGATCAACGCTATGTTTGGAGGAGGAAGAACAAGGCCTATGATGAAAAGAACACCTTGCCTACTGTGAAGCATGGTGGAGGGTCAATCATGCTTTGGGGCTGTTTTGCTTCTGCAGGTACAGGGAAGCTTCAGCGTGTGCAAGGTACCATGAATTCTCTTCAGTACCAGGAGATATTGGATGGAAACGTGATGCAGTCCGTCACACACCTGAGGCTTGGGAGACGTTGGACCTTTCAACAGGACAATGATCCCAAGCATACCTCCAAGTCCACTAGAGCATGGTTGCAGAGGAAAGGCTGGAACATTTTGGAGTGGCCATCGCAGTCACCAGACTTAAATCCGATTGAGAACCTCTGGTGGGACTTAAAGAAAGCAGTTGCAGTGCGCAAGCCTAAGAATGTGACTGAACTGGAGGCCTTTGCCCATGAAGAATGGGCGAAGATACCCGTAGATCGCTGCAAGACACTTGTGTCAAGCTATGCTTCACGTTTAAAAGCTGTTATAACTGTAAAAGGATGCTGTACTAAGTACTAAGATTGAATGTCACTTGGGGGTTGAATAAAACTGATAATGCTGTGAGCACAGAAAAGACATTTGTGGTTATTTCATTATAACTGTTATGTTATATTTGTCTGACCTACAAGTGCCTCTTTAATGTAAATGTAAGCAAGATGACTGAATGATCAAAAGCAATGTCAAACTGGCCAAAACACTCAATTTCAGTGGGGGTTGAATAATTTTGGTCACAACTGTAGGTAATGTAATAAACTAGATTATACTTATTGCTGTTAATTGTTGTGTATATCGCTCGTTCTGGCCGGAAGGCCGTGGCTACAAGGTCACATGCACACTGCATCACTTCCACTTGTACAGAAGACGTCAACACAACGCATTGCCCGAACTATTTTTTCAGATTGGTTTAACGTGGGCCACGATTTCGACCAACGAACGAATACCTCTCAGTCGTCGGATGATCAATCGGTCGATTTTCTAATCAAGTATTCCCATCTTTACTGGCAAGAACACCAGGTGAAAATAAATGAAAAAAAAAAGCCCCAAAAAAGAATGCAGTCATCACAGAATTGGAAAGCTGTAATGTAATAAATGTTTGCTTTTGGTTTGAATACCACTTTAGAAATGATGCCCCATATACACAGACATTTATATGCCTAGCTTCAAATTTCCAGCGCTATCCTTTACCCAGGGAGCTGCAGCTGGCACATATAGCCTGCCATAAAGTGAATGGCCGTACACAGCTGTCGTAATTCCCGTATGCAAAGGTTTCATGCATGAGGCCTAAAAGAATCCATAAAATCATTGTAGCAGACATTTTTGGTGAACTGCCTGATAAACCAAGACATGACATTATTTGAAACATACATAAAAGATATCTAACAGGCAAATGAAGGTTTGATTCTGCACGGCACAGTAAATGTATTCAGTAATATTGAGGGTCCGTCATGTCAGGGATGTACAATCACTACGCTCCATACACAACACATTATCCGCTACGCCATATCATCTCTTCCCACATCTTTTGTTTTGCAAGCAGCTGTGTTGGGCAAGTTATCAGAAGTGAAATTCATTATACTTTGAGAAAACAGATCACAGCCAACAACAATGTTCCCATGACTAGGCAAAAGGGGCATGTAAGGGAGCCAAATGGGTCTCACCTCAATGGAATCTGACATGACCACCGCAAATCGTTTTATGGCACTTACAATCTTGTTATTATCGAGTAAATCAATTTTCCTCTCCATTTATAAAATCCTGGGGAAAGGAAACTCCTGGCTGCTTACTATGGAAATGTGTTTCCCTTTCTTTCATTTTTCACTAATTAAAGCTGAACATGAAGCAAACTGCTAAATACACTGTTGAAGTACACGCATGGGGGTTCATTTACTAAAGCCGGAGGGAACAATCTTGTGCAGCATAGAAACCAATCAGCTTCCAGGTTTTAATTGTCAAAGCTTAATTGAACAAACTGAAGTCAGAAGCGGATTGGCTACCATGCACAGCTGCACCTGATTTTGCATTCTCCAGTTTTAGTAAATCAACCTCATTGTTACAGTCTTAAAGGATAAGTTCACCTTTGGGAACATGTTACAGGTTCCACCCATTTTTAGGGTGAGACATATAACATGTTCCCTAACATGTCCCCATAACGGCAGAGCCGACTGCCCCCCCCCCCCCCCGACTTCTCCCCCCGCACTGTCAAATTTGAAAACAGTGTGGCCGTGCAGGGCTCCGGCCGCATGGGCGCGTCACTCATTCACAGAGGCTGTGGGCTTGTAGTTTTCAATGAACTACCACAGCACTGTGGAGCACTGTGGTAGTTCACTGAAGCTTCCCATTAGTATATCTGCTTAAAATGGAGCTCCACCCAAAACGGAAAGTTCCACTTTAAGCCTTTTCCCCCGCTCACCATTAAGGATTGGCACTTTTGGGGAGCGGCGGGGGCACCCAAATTTGACAGGTACCCACCGTTCCCACTTCCGCTGCAATTGCCTAGGTGATTGGAAGCGCAAGTTGCCCTCCCCCCCCCCTTCCCATAGGCTTTTGGGACACGTGACAGGTCCCAGAAGACTACGGGGCCATTCACAAAGCGCAGTGCTACTTGCGCATGCGCAGTGGGCACCCGGCTGTGAAGCCGCAAGCTGTCACAGCCGGTTGCCCACACTGAAGATGCCAGTGCCAGGGAGAGAAGACGGCCAGTGAAACCAGCCATGGTGAGGACACCACTTGACCGAGGGACAGGTGTGTCTGTATTTTAAGAGTCAGCAGCTACATATTTTGTAGCTGTTGACTTTTATTTTTTTTCCAGGTGGAACTCCGCTTTAACCGTACATCCCTTACGGCAAGCAGATATTCTGACAGGTCTGCAGGAGACCTGCATGGCATCAGCAATCTACTGATCACTGGTGCAATGCTTTCCAGGCTCCTGTAGACAAAAAAAAATAAATGCACATTTATTGTGAATTTATTATTTTTTTCCAAAAGGTGAATTATCGCTGTACTACCTAGGATGTGTAATTCTCTGCAGTCAGTTTTAAAATAAAAAAAAGCTACCAAGCTTAAAAAAACAAACAAAAAAAAACAAACAAACATGAGTTTTTGTACAGCAATTGTGATTTCATGGATAAAATGCAAAATTGCTCTGTGCATTAGGTGCCCATTCACACAGTCATGGTGTGCTGGCGCATGTTGTGCAGTGTGTCAACATGCATTACTTTAACCACTTGCCTACCGGGCACTTTTATCCCCTACCTGCCCAGGCCAAGTTTCAGCTATTTCGCACTTTGAATGACAATTGCGCGGCCATGCAACACTGTACTTAAGAAAATTGTATCTTTTTTTTTTTTTAGACAAATAGAGCTTTCTTTTGGTGGTAATTGAATCACCACTGGGGTTTGTATTTTTTGCTAAACGAACAAAAAAAGGTTTCTGTTAAAAAGTTTTGTAAATAAGTGATTTTTTGCCTTCACTGATGGGCACTGACAGGCATCACTGTGGAGGCACTGATTGCCAGCACACATGGGCACTGATGGGCACTATTGGCCACACTGATCATCAGTGCATTGATGATCAGAGCCCATGTCCCTCTGAGAAATGCCACTTACCAGCTCTCCTCTTCTCACACGCTGTCAGCGTGAGGAGAGGACTGCCGATAACTGGCATTTCCTGTTTACATGTGATCAGCTGTGATTGGACACAGCTGGTCACATGTAAAAGGCGGCTCTGAATGGCCCCCTACTTGGACATGTGATCAGCTGTGTCAGAAGGACACAGCGATCACAGGTCGCACACGGCACACACCCCAGAGGGTGCCAGGGGGGTGTGGCTCTGGGAGGACATCTATGGATGCCCTCCCAGAACTAGCCACCCACGCTATAGCTGTCTTTTAGCTATAGTAAATCACAGGGTAAGTGAGCGCTAAAGTAAAATTATAAAGAAGTTGAAAGGAAAAAACAGCAGCTGAACACCAAAAAGGCACCATATAAACCTCCAGAATTATCAAAATAAAGCAAGGTGCAGCGCTAAAATGTTATGTTAGGACATATAGACATGTAATATTCAAAACATCTTCATATAAAAAAAATACAATAAAATAACATAAAACAATATCAAGGTGCAAATAAAAACGTCGCCTAATGGTGACAATAGGTGATTGGGCACTAGACCAAATACAGTCTATAGCGTGAGTAGAAAAGATCCCAAATGATCTTCAAAAATCCAATGGCTGGATCCGTGGATGAGGTGATGGATGTATAAAGATTGCGCACTCACCAGATACGCAATCTCAATGCGCATTTAAAGTAGATAACCTCAGGACATCAAGGATCCTTATGTGGGTCTGGTCAGATCTGGTCAAATGCCCTCACTGCTTGATAGTGCTGCCACGTTTGGAGATGGGCACTCTGCAGATGTAAATGGCTCCCACCGGAGCTCAAAGAACAAAAGGAGGCCAGATAGTGTGATATCCTTATGGCAAGGAGTGTTTATTCCAAAAAAGGTACAGGTAGGAGCAAGAAAAATACTGACCCATACATATGCAAATGGTCGCCGGGGCCCTCGCGGCGCCGGTCGGCGTGACGTCACACCCTAGGGAGCGGCTACAGCGGTGTGACGTCACGCCGACCGGCGCCGCGAGGGCCCCGATGGCCATTTGCATATGTATGGGTCAGTATTTTTCTTGCTCCTACCTGTACCTTTTTTGGAATAAACACTCCTTGCCATAAGGATATCACACTATCTGGCCTCCTTTTGTTCTTTGAGCTCCGGTGGGAGCCATTTACATCTGCAGAGTGCCCATCTCCAAACGTGGCAGAACTATCAAGCAGTGAGGGCATTTGACCAGATCTGACCAGACCCACATAAGGATCCTTGATGTCCTGAGGTTATCTACTTTAAATGCGCATTGAGATTGCGTATCTGGTGAGTGCGCAATCTTTATACATCCATCACCTCATCCACGGATCCAGCCATTGGATTTTTGAAGATCATTTGGGATCTTTTCTACTCACGCTATAGACTGTATTTGGTCTAGTGCCCAATTACCTATAGTCACCATTAGGTGACGTTTTTATTTGCACCTTGATATCGTTTTATGTTATTTTATTGTATTTTTTTATATGAAGATGTTTTGAATATTACATGTCTATATGTCCTAACATAACATTTTAGCGCTGCACCTTGCTTTATTTTGTCTTTTAGCTATACCACAGTCAGGAAATGGTTAAATCATTATTAAACCCAACAGCAAACATTTATTATTTTACAGCTTACCAATTTATAGATGTGATGGCTGCATTATTTTTCTTTTTTAGGCTTGTAGCAATCATGCACACAGAGATGGACGCGGTCATCCATTTTGCTCCAAACCCCTCCATCTTGTATCTCTCTCTCCCCCAAATCAGATTCCTCCGATATCCCCCCTCCCTCTCTGTTGAGTGACATGTGGTCTGGATGATGACAGAGATCACAGGCAGCAAACTCATTGGGAGGGTGCCATGGCTATAAACCCCACTAACTGGTGCCCCTATGTCTGCGAGACTCCTGCTGGAAAAGGGATTGTAAAGCCATAAACCAAGCCCTCACTGAGTTTCAAAGACATTCCAGGTAGTCGTAAACCAGACTTACATTTAAAAATCCACTTTTCCCCTACGATTACATATCTTGGACTATGAGAGACGTACATAAAAACTGGGCATATATTCAGATCGGTCTCGTTAATACAAGCCGTCTGATATATTACATCCCCTAGCTGGCATCAACAGGAGAGCAGAAAAAGATATCTCCTTAACCATCCCAGCACGTATGTCATATTTCATACCTAGACGTTCAGCAGGTGATTCTGTATATTAATCTGCAACACCCGCCCAAATGAGTTGAGTTCCTAGAAAAAGCTAAGCTAAGCTGAGTTAAGGGAGTTGAAGATTCTCCCTTTTAACATCGGAACGAACTTTGGGAGATAAGGCATCCTTTTGGCTTTGAAACCTGATCTGCTTAAACCAAGGCTGACGGCAAGTACTTTATCCCTCCAAACTTCTTTCTGTTATCTCTTTGCTGTGCTATTGTTTTCTGTGTGTGTGTGTATATATATATAGGCTACATCTTTTTCTGTAAATATTTTTATTGCACCCTTTTGACCTTTTAGTAATAAATATTACTTTCTGAAAGTGTTGAACGGTTTCTAAAGCTCTTTAATGCCAACTAAGAATCCCTGCCTCTGAAGAGCGCTACTGTAAGTGTGTGTTTTAAACTTCAGTATATCTCTGCCTGCGGTGACAGTGGTATACCGACGCTTATGCAAACATCATAGGGTTATTGCTGATATTGCCGAGTTTCCTCTTTCTCTGTACAAAAAGGAGGTGGTGGCAGTATGAATGGTTAATTGCGTAATTAACCTGACCCAGTAACAATCGCTCCCAGGCTGCAGATACATAGATTGTGGTCCATTAGCTGGAAAATCTTTGTGCAGAGTGCAGCTGGGCAAGGCATTGTTACGCACGTGACAGCGTGGTTTTAGATTGGCTAATCCTTCGGTCACGAGTTTGGTGAGAAGGGCTGGGGTCTGACGCCGCGATCGTCACAAAGCTCTTTTATTTTACCTGGTAATCTTGCCAGTAAGTCTGGTTTTCAACAGAACAAGCTCTCCTGCAGTCATACCAGTTAAAGGCTTGGGATAAACCATTTACCACTGACAGGGGTACTTTCAAGGATCAGCTTTTATTTATATAAAACCCAAAAGTAATAGAAAAAAAAAAAAGCTGTTGCTGTAACTGCTTATAAAATGTAAGCTGGAGTTTGGCTTCAATTTGTTAGTGTATCTAAATCTACTAGTACAGCTAATACTCCCCTCCCCCAGATTAAAGCAGAACTCAGGTCAAAACTTTTATTTTCCCCTGCAGTGGGGCTGTGATTTTATGAAATGTGCTCTGGAAACATTTAGGGCAATCATAAACACGCAATGATATTCTGACCTGGCCAACTCTAGGACCAGGAAATACCCACATGTCAATGATGAATTCCTCACTGAACTTCCAGTTTAAATCAGCTAAAATACATTCTAGGTGCATTACTACTAAAAATATGCAAAGTTTCATTAAAAAGCCTCAGGTCTTGCTGCAGAGAGGGACCCTTGTTCTCCGTGTGGAAGCAGCTGTATATCTGCAGAGGTCAAAGAGGCCCCCTGCTGAGTTACAACTATAGATTTAAAATGACCAGGGAACAAAAACGTACATGAACTTTCCCAATTGCAGAGGTTTAGATCTGACTAGGAAAGGGGCTTGTTGGAACTCTGCAGAGAGACCCCTGCTTCCACACAGAAAGCAAGTGTCCTTATCTGCAGGGGACAACTTTGCTTTTTTTTCTTTAAAAACTGTATGACTTTGAACATCTTATGTTTTGACTTGCCTGGAATATGTTAAGTCAATTTAAACTGAGAGCTCAGTTGGGCTTTTAATTAAAAAGCTTTAAATTAGTAATTGTGGTAAATAAATGACAACTGCACAGCCATCTATCCTGCAAATTCTGCAGACCAATTACAGTCACCTATGGACTATATGCAAGCTCTTCAGACAAGCAGAATGACAAATAAGCTCACATGTATTTAAGTTTAGAAGCACTACTGGGATCACTTACTAATTAACCCTGAAATAGAATTTAAAAAATATTTTATTCATAGACTATTATTAGCTTTACAATCATATATTGATAATGCTGTGTACAGTACATGTAAGAATGAGCGTTCATTTATAATCATTGGCAGTAATGCTGTCACTAAGCACGTCATTTTCTACACCGTTACAAGAGTGCCAAATATTTTTCCAAATGAACATTAGCGGCAGTTACATTCCAACAGGAACTGTTAATCATCTGTACACAAATTACACTGTAAAATCACAACTCCATGCCCCAGGGTTATCAACATTTGTTTGCATCTGTCATTTAGATATGCTGCATTATATCTACCACAGTAAATACCAAAAATTATGACACAGGAATGAGCTTGCACCCAGGCTGAGCCTGTTGGAAGCAAAAAAGGAGGAGAATGACACACCAAAAGGATTAAAAAAAAAAAAAGGAAGATGCACACACACACACACACACACACACACACACACACACAATCCCAATTAATATCGACTGTATCAGCCCATCCTCAGTAAGTCAAGACCTGACCAGTTGCTATAGGTTACTGTATTTTGCTGAGAACTACAATACAAAACTGAAGTTCATTAATAAACAAACTTTTTTATGTTGATAATAATACCACTTAGTACAAATTCAGTCCATTAAGTGAATACATCTTCACATTCCAAATAGAGCATCTGATTGGTGGCTCAGAAATCATAAAACAATTGTCCTGTTATCAGATCATATGATCAGCACTGCAGGGAACCCCATCAGCTTCTCCCTAAAAAGTATTACTGTCCTCTTTAACTTTTTTTGTATAATAAGGATTCACTGTAGGTCATTGTCCATTATTTTAACCACTTGCCTACATGGCACTTATATCCCCTTCCTGTCCAGGCCAATTTTCAGCTTTCAGCGCTGTGAATGACAATTGCGCGGTCATGCAACACTGTACACATATGAAATAATTATAATTTTTTTGAGATAGATAGAGCTTTCTTTTGGTGGTATTTAATCGCCTCTGGTTTTTTTTTTCTTTTTTGCTACACAAACCAGAAACAGCTGACAATTTTGAAAAAAAAAAAAAAGTTTCTTAGTTTTTGTTATACAATTTTGTAAATAAGTGATTTTCTACTTCACTGATGTGCGCTAATGAGGCTGCACTGATGGGCACTGATAAGGAGGTACTGTAAAAGAAAGTGCAACGCTAAAGATAAAACAAAATAAATTAATGATTTCAATCCATAGGATAAACTGAATGAATAATCCCAGTGAAGCCAATGTGTAAAATGGTGACAGTCTGTGATAAGTGATGGATACAGCAGATAATGGTGACTGTATGATCCAGGTGGCGAGGTGATAGAATAGTTAAAATACGCACTCACCAGATGCGTATCTTTATGTACGCATATAATCAATAACCAGAGGTCCCCCTCATGGGATGCGATGGATGAGCTGCACCGCTTATAACAGACTCTCCCCCTCTTGGTATTGGTCTGGTTAGTGGACGTCACTCCTGGGATAGCCCCGAATACCACCGTGGAAACCTCTCAGATACACAGCTTAGCTGAATCGTACTGGACCTGATGTATTCCTCTAGTAGTAGTAGGTTGATGTCAGCAGTATGGAAATGCTTCCTATGCCATGGAGTATGGGCTCGGGGATGAATTGTTGGCTCGCAACAGAGTCAACAAAAATAATAGCCCATAGTGTAGTAATTTAGATAAAATAATTTATTAATCCACGTGGGTGCAATAAAGTGATAAAACAAAAATTGATAAAAACATGTACACTGACCGTACATTAATGTAAAGGGGGCCAACGGACCTATAACAGGAATCGGTGGCTAGACGTCATGGCGTTATAGCCCCTTGGATGCGTTTTGTGGAAAAAGCACTTCCTCAGCAAGGTATAGCCATCTCCTGCACAAAGCATGTAAGTATTACATGTTTATTATCAGAAAAAAACAGTTCTACAACCACTTCAATATTTTCTGCATAAGCTCAGCCATGGCTGGTTCTATTTATCCACAAGCCTACAGGGCATTTATACCCTCTTCCTGCCCAGACCAATTTCCAGCGCTGTCTCAATTTGAATGACAATTGCGTGGTCATGCAACACTGTACCCATATGAAATTTTTATCATTTTTTTGTGACAAATAGAGCTTTACTTTGGTGGTATTTAATAACCTCTGGGTTTTTTATTTTTTCTTAAACCAAAAACCACTGAAAATTTTGAAAAAACGTTTTTCTTAGTTTTCTTAAAACATTTTGTAAATAAGTGATTTTTCTCCTTCACTGATGTGTGTTATGAGGCTGCAGTGATGGGCACTGATAGGCTGCACTGATGGACACTGATAGGTCGCACTGATAAGGAGGCACTGGTAGGTGGCACTGATGAGCATTGACAGGCATCATTGATGGGCACTGAAAGACAACACTCATATATGGCTCTGACAGGCAGCACTGATAGGTGGCACTAACTAGCATTGATAGGTGGCACTGAAAGGCAGCTCAGCTGGGCACTGATATGTGGCATTGATGTGCACTGGTAGGAACCGATATATGGTATTGATGAGGCACTGGCAGGTGGCAATGATGAGCACTGACAGCTGGCACTGATGGACACTGAGAGGTGGCACTGCTGGGGCTACACTGATCATCAGGGCACACTGATCATCAGTGCCCTGATGATCAGTGTAGATGTCCCCTCTGAAGAATGCCGATTACCAGCTCTCCTCACGAGCGGTCAGCGTGACAGCTCGTGA